>NW_019386172.1:77391-90202 GCF_000671375.1 Centruroides sculpturatus | reverse complement strand
TGCCTCCCTTGTCAGAAGGGCTTATTTACTGTCGTCTACGCAGGAGCTGATAAACGTCGAATTAGAGATCATCGATATGGCGGTACGCGCTGCGGGCTTTTCACGTGCAAAGTTTACGTATGTGCTCAATAAGGTAAACAAGGCACTGTTTCCATGTACTACTTTATGCAGCAAAAGAGAATCTTCAAAGGTTCAAGTAGCGTTGCCTTACTTTGGACCCATATCTTTACGTATCTGCAGAATCTTTAAGCAGCACAACCTTGTTCTACCTTTAACCCCACTTCCAAGCCTACGCAAACTTATTTGCAATGATAGAGACAAATTTTCCATTCTTGAGAAATCGGGGGTCTATGCTGTACCGTTGGAAAATCAGGCAATGGGAGTAAATACAAGATATATCGGGGCCACCACTAGAATGCTTTCCAGCCGCCTTGATGAGCACCAAGACGATGTTATGAGGGGAAGACACACCACCGAGCTCGCAAAAAAGGTACTTGAGCAGGGTTACAACCCGCTATGGTCCCAAGTGGTTATGCTCAAGAGCTGCAAAGATCGAAAAACTGTTTTTATATGGGAATCTCTCCTCACTACCACCTTGGACACTTGCAACACCCCTACGCTTGAGCTGCCTAGTGTATGGGTCACGTTGTACAAGCGATTAGGCGAGTATTCGTAGTCTCTAGAATGCATGCAGCGTGAGCATAGCTCTGCGCATGCGCCAGCTCGCACTTCACGGAGCTATCTGCTCGTTCGGTTTTCGAATTATGTTTAAGTTTCTACGTGTTCTTAACGGCTTTAGCATAATTTCAATTTATATTACGCGTTCTATTTTGTGTTCGATTATTTTTTGTTTAAATCACCTGAGGACGACGACAATAAGCTCGTCAAAAGTACTAGCGATAAAAAAACGCATTTAACGCCAAACTCAGTGTTTTTGTTTTTGTTTATTTATTAATTTGGCGTGTTAGTCAACATATTGTTTACAAAGCTTGTAAAAAAACAGAAAATTGCTATTAACAAGTAATGATCCTAGCTCCTGTCAGAGTAGTCCCTTCAGCTATACACAATTGCCAATGTTTCTGGAGGTCTTGGAAGCAAGCAGAGAAAGCTTCAAGTGTGATGCTGCTTAGCTCATTTGTCACAGTCCGTTGGATGTCTGCGATATCTTGACAAAACGTCCCTTTCAGTTGCAACCCTTTGTCAGAAAAGTGTGATTTTTTTCTTGTTTCTGCTATTGAAAAGGCAAATGACTAAAAGGGATGTTTTGTCAAGATATCACAGACATCCAGTGGACTGTGACAAATGAGCTAAGAAGCATAACACTTGAAGCTTTCTCTGCTTTCTTCCAAGACCTCCAGAAACATTGGCAATTGTGTATAGCTGAAGGGACTACTCTGACAAGAGCTAGGATCATTACTTGTTAATAGCAATTTTCTATTTTTTATGAGCTTTGTCCTGGAACTTTTCTGATAAAGAGTGTATATTACTTCATTTGCATTGAAAGCTTTCTACATATAAATTAATCTTTGTTGTATTTCAGGATACTAATACAAATTTTATTTGAAAATTTAAATTCTGTTATTTGTTTCGAGCTTAAAATTTATCATGAAATGCAACTTGGTAATTAAATGCTGTTTTATAGCATATTGTTAATTCAGGCTAAAATCTTTTAATTACTTTATCTGTTTATTGACATGATAGTCCGTGAATTGCAATCCAGGATTCCTGTTGTTCTCTTTTATCATATTTTGTATCAGATTTAATTATACTTAATGTTGGCATAATTATATGTTTCTGTGTTATTAACTTATTGCCATCTACTAGTGTTATTCATTACTATTGCTACTTTATATATATATATAGATGGAATTTGTAAATTTCACTGTCATCCATCCATCTTTCCTTAATCTCAAAACAAGTTAGATAGATGAAATATGAGATTGGATATGGAAACTTTCGGGGCAGGAGGGCCCAATTAACTGTGTATGTACTAGTGATGTGCTGGATCGTTAAAAATGTATATCCGTGGATACGGATCTCAACTTTCGTACTCAGTCAGCGCCGGTGCTGTGACCTTGGACCGATAGTTGACACTTTGCGTTAGTAACGCGACGTGTTTTGACTTGCACTGCTTGTATTTTTTCTATAGTTTAGGGTGACACGGAATAACGTAGATTACGTTTGTATTTTTGGAGAGTGTTGAGTTAAATTAAAATAAAAACAGTGTCGACAAAAAAGTTTAGTAGTGTAATATGGAAATATTTTACGATAGTAAATGAATTTTGCATGATAAAATTTTTGCAATGTGAATGTGCCAAATATGTGATTTTAAGAAATAAAAGATGATTTGAATTGAAGTTATTAGTATTTTATTGCTACCTATCTTTAAAATTTCATATAAGTAATGAAATTCATTAAGATTAAAGATCCGCTAAAAAGTAACGGATACGGATCTTTTTTTTTCCCTCAGATATCCGTGGATATGGATACGGATATCCGGCACATCACTAATATGTACTTCTAAAGCTATTTCAATTCAAAACTTTTCCTGAAAGCAGGTAATAGATGACCAGTCTGACTATTTTTAAAGAAAAAGTATGATGACATTGTCACAATGCTGGGCTCCAATTTTTAATGATATTTTTAATTTAAAATATATTCTTTCCAGTTCAAACTAGTAGTATCTTGCTCCTGGAACAAGTTAAAGCTACCAGGCTCTGGTTACAGCAAGCAACAACTGCCAAATTATCATGCTATTTTTGGACTATGTTAATTATTATTCCAATTAATTTGACTAGAGGTAGGCAGATATGCCAACAACTCATATTAATTTTAATAATTATAATAAATTCATTTTTAATTTAGAAATTTGAAATTTCTGGAAGAAAAGAATCAGGCTGGAGCGGGACTCAAACCTGCAACTTCTGCTTTCAGTGCAAATGCATTGCCAATTAGTCCACACAGACCTCCATCCAATCTTCACTTCCAGAACTATTAATTTAGATATAATCATACAGGTTATACACATTTGGTTTGGCATTAATTAATTAAAATCGGGTTAGAGTAGTTGTTATAAGCAACAGTTGGCCAGCGTATTATTCAGTTTTTTTAAACTTACTTAAATATATGGTTCTTATCATATAACTAAAGTTAGCATAGGATAACTATTGCTCTAATTAAAAAAAGTCATAAAAATCTATTGTAATATGACTTTTCTCAACTAAAACCTGCTTTTATATAACAGATAGTATGCTAAAAACTAACACTATGGGATACACCATGGTCCCAAATTAAGCAATCAAGAAGTAAACAATTTATTTCATGGCTGCTTAAATAAAATATTTCAATGAAAAATATAAATACTCCTGCAGTTTCTATACAGAAATGTATTAGTTAGTGATAAAATAAATAAGAATTAAAGAAACAAAAGTGACAGACTAATCATCTGCTTTACTTTCTCAGCTGTTTTGTATATAACACAGGAAAGTATTGTAACTGTGCCAAATTTGTTGCTTTGAGTTTTTAAAATCTTGATATTTTCACACCCAAATCTAAAAACAACCACAACCAAAAAAGCAGGAAAAATCTCAGTGTTAGTGCATGTGTGTTGGTTTTTATTTAATTTAATATCTTGGAATGGGGTGATGATTAAGAAACAAATTTCGGCATGGTAATTTATACATAAGGGGTGTTGACACTATTAAATTTTTGTTGCATAACTTCAGCAAAACCAGAAAAGTTATGCAACTGATTTCTAGATTTTTTTTAATAGTTACACAATCAAATGACACCATACTAGACTGCAACTACAACCACCAGAAATTCAGATGTTTAGATAATATATTTTAAATTTTTACTAGATTATACTATATATTTGATAAATATATAATAGAATCTACTTATTTCAATTATATCTAATGCCATCACAATTAACATGTTTCAAAACATGAATAAATTAAAATAGCATACTCTCGTAAGATTTTGTGTTATAATCATAGATTTATAGTTATAGTTATCATGTTTAGGTGGTATAAAGTACTGGCATATCTTACGTCAATTATACTAGCTACTAAAGATGATAATGCAAAAAGAAAAAGTAGTATGAATTAATATGTATGAAACTGTATGAATTAATATTATTAAAGTTAATAAATCTTCACATTATTCATTTGTTAATCAATTTAAAATGTCATTTAATTGCAAGAGCGAATAAAACTAATAAACTAAAAATTGTAGTCTTATAATAATCCAACGATATAATAGGTGCCATCTCTTATCTAAGTACCATATTTATTTGTATATTGATTATAGCCTGAATATTTAGACAATCATTGGATTATTATATTAACTCATTGGGCTTTGAGATGTGTATTATGTGTTGTAATCTTATTTATTCATCCTGTTTAATGTTATCGTCAGTATAGGAAAATCCCAAAGTGATTATAAGTGGATTTTGCTGTATACAATAAGAAAGAATGCTTTATAGTCTAAACAGTTAAACTTCTAATGGATTCATGGATTTGATTTATGAACCATTTAAAAGTTTTTTTCAATGAAAAAGAAAGAAATTCCAGTCTTTCTCTCTTGTACCATGGACATAAAGGAATTATATACCAGGTATGGCATATCTATGGTGCACGTGCTCAAATGACACATTGGAAGACATTATCTGGCACAAAATATCATATCATTTTGATTTATCACCTGTCTTTTTCCATTATTTTTTTGGTTTATTACCTGATCATTCTTTTTCACCCAGTTTCTTTACATTTACTCTAATTAAAGTGTATTCATTTCATTTATGCACAAACATTTTTAAAGATAAGTATGCTTACTATATAGCATGCAGACTCAAAAAACTTTGCCATCCCTGCTATGAACCAAGTTCTGTATCCATTAGAAGTTTAACCGATAGATTGTAAAGCATGTTATTACTTCTAACTAAACACTCAATAACAAAAATAATTAGAATTACTTTCTCTTATCATGTATGTTGGTAACCTGAATAAATATACTAAAACTTTATGGGGGAAAAATCAGTTTGGTTAGGAAAAACTTAAGGTAGAAATTTTAACATTGAAATTTAAATCTTTACATGAAATTTCAGTTGACACTTTAAAATGTAATTAAATACATATTAAATCCAGTCACATGCATTCAGTTGATTTTATTATTTTATTAATTTTCATTGTAAGAGAGGTAAATACATGAGCTATATATATGTGTGTGTAAAACTTTCTGCATACTGTATAAATAAGGCAACAGAGATAACTCTTTAAATTGTAAATGTTTATACAATAAAATTAGAGGCAAAACAGATTATTAATTCCAATATCATCAGTATAAATGAGTTATTTATGTTCTAGTAACATTTATACAAGTAATTTTTTTATAACTTGCTATGAAAGGCCAACTTATGTTTTTGCAAAACTTTATTTTCAGATATAGAATGTAAAAATTCAAGTTTTAGAGCTTTTCCAGCTTCTATTTAAAATTTTGTCTTAGGATGTTCGAGAAATTCATGCTGGTGTCATCAATTCCCTCATTGATCATTAAACACAGGAGAGGTATTCACTAAACTTGTGGATTTGACACTTTGCAGTGTACAAATGTACAAAATAATAGCATGATTTATTAATAGTCTTTCTTACAGTCTTCATGTTAATGAACATTTAGTTTTATCTTCTCCTGTTATGTTCTTTCTGCTGAAATTTTATAGTTTAGTGTGCTAGTGAATTTAGAACTGTTCAGTTTACAGTATTATATGCTTTATTATCTTTCTATACATTGATTCTAATGATTCTATACTGAATCATTAATTTATGCAGACAGATTAAAAATTCACAATAAAGCATTGACAATATACAAAAAAGGAAACTTTTGACTTGGTTATTGAAAATGATCTTGTAAATTTGATTATAGATTATCATATACATAAGATTGATTGGATAAATGATTAAGATTTTATTCTGATAAATGTGTATGTAATTTGTTTTTATTTTTAAAACAAAGAATCTTTTGTTATGCTCATCACAGGTTTTTTCTTACCTACAATAGGAAGTAATTAGGTGGTTAGAAACAGGTATTAACCTATCTAATCAATAAGAAATGATAGTTAAATGACAGACATGCACCTTTGCTACTTTGTTATTTATCCATACTGATAATAACATTCAGTTGCTTTACAATTTTTATAAAAATATACTGTAATTTTTAAACTTGTCGACGTTTCTTCCAAATTAAATTAAATATTGTTATATTAATTTTTAAAAAGCACATTTTATTTATGATGGAACAAATGTTTCCATGCTCTTCAAAGCTTCTATTCATCTTCAAAGTGCACTTGTAAATATTAAATGAACTTCAAATATATCTGAAAATGCTAACTAAATATAATGTTTGATCAATCTGTAGATGTATAAATTTCTGAGAACGTGTTTCCATTATAAATAAAAATTAATCTACAGGATGGCCCAAAAATTAATTAACTAAGATTTCTTTTTTTTAAGAAAGTTAAAATCAGGAATAGCTATATGTTGTTTGTGTTTTGGGTGTTTTGTTAAGTAACTGAATTACAAATAATACCAGTTTTAAACTAGTTTAACTATCCTTAAAATATATTTCAGTTATTCAACTTTTGGGTTGCCTTATAAGTTTTTTGTATTAATTTTTGTTGTGTAAATTTTGATGTTCCATTTGAATATTGAAAGTTATAACAATAGTAATAAGTGATTTATAGTATATATAGCAAGGGACAAATTGCTGTATGTTTTGTGTAGGATTTTTTGTTGCTTGGATACATATGGCAATATAGTTGAGCATAGAGACATGTAAGAACCATATGTTAGCCTGTGACAGATTTGTTTGCAGATGCCTTGTACTCATAGCTGCCGAAGCTGGCATTCCATCTGGCTCCACAAATGCTCGGTGGGAAACAAATCTGGAGACTGGGCAGGCCAAGGAACTGCAGCAACATGATGGAGACTGTGGCTATTTGCCATGATGTTTGTTTTATTTTTACACCTAACGTTTTTCCTTTCGTTCTTTGTTCCTTCGTTTTCAAGAATTTTCTGTCTCCTTTTGTTCTTTCATCAGTCAAATAGTGCGTCCGTTCCTGGAACCATTGGGAACAATGAAAAGGAAAGTCACGTGGGAAGTGGGGAGAAAAGTGGCAGGCACTTTTTGCTCGAGCATCAGAAGAAGAGGATGTACTTTCACTTCGAGAAAAGGTCTGGAAGTGCTGGAAGTGCTAGGAGTAGAGTCGAATGAGAAGAGGTGGTAGGTGATCCAAGCATATTCCATGGATTGTTTGATGAACTCTTGTGAAGAGTAGAAAGAAAAAGGAAAGCATCAAAGCGTATTGCATCTAAAGAAAGAAGTAGAACTTTTTTACGAAGACTTCCCAGAGGACCCCCTCTTCATTGGAAAGGAATATTATTCAATCACAAAGAAAAAATATCCCAGGGTATTTCTATCCTTATTCTGTCCTATCTTCTTTGTGTGTCTTATTTCATATCTTCATGTTCTAGTTTTTAAGATAGTTTTACCATAGCCTTAGTTTTTGATTATTGTAATGCGTAAACAGAAATTGCTTTTGTACTTTCGTGACCCAAACAAAAATTTTTTTGGGAGGAAACAATCGCTAGTTGCCAACTATAACAAGAATCTTGAAAAAGTAAAAGATTCTGTAAGTGTGAACTCAAAAAATAAATTTTTGTTTCATTTTGTTTATATACCAGACGTTCTTGTTGGTGTCTTGTCTGAAATTTTTGATCCGGCCTTTGTTGATGAATCACGTTCACATACTAAACTCGCAAGACATTTCTGGAAAATCCTAGCTATATGCAGTTGAACATTATTTTGCTGGACAATTCTGTTTATAGCCTTGCTATGAAAAATAACAATAGGGTGCAGGATTTCCTAAACATGCAGATGTTCTATCAGTCTCTCTTTCACCACTGGTAGGAGTGACTGATTGTCAGTGGTATGAGTCTTTAATCCAGCATGCCAGCAGTGGTACGCCCAGGGAGCTTCATTATCTCTATCGAGACAAAATAATTCACACTTTCACTGAAATCTGGTCTGAATCCCTAAAGAATAAGAGGAGAGAACATCTCCGTCCTTTATCCAGTTGGCCGTACAACCGCACCTTATCGTGGAGAGCAGAGACACTATTGTCAAACTAAGAACCAATACTGCCCCACTAAATGCTTTTCTCTACTCTTGGAACCAGTGCTGTTCATCGAATTGCCAACACTGCGAAGCAGAAGAAATGACAATCCGCTACTGGCTGGAATGCCTAAAATATGCAGAGGCTCATAAGGACCTCGGCCATGCCCTCTCATTAGACCTAAGCTTGGTAAGAACTCTGACTCCAATATACTGGCTGAATGCAGGGATCTCCTCTCACAAGCACATCAAACTCTTAGAGAACTACACTCACCGAACAGGATGTTTTGCCTAGTCATGTGGCGGAGCTTGTCGGAGAAAAAGCCAATTCACGGCCAGAATCTCCATATAAACCCCGAAAGAAAGAAAGAAGAAGAATGCCAGCAGTGGGATTAGTGTTCTGTTCAACAGGAAAGTAGAATTGAAGTGCTCATCCCTGGTTCTCCACACACATATGAAGGTTGAGTGTTTCCAAACAGAACTGAGATTTATATATCACTCATAAAACCAACACCAGCACATAACAAGAAAAAAGGAAAAATTTACGAATGTTTTTGTCTATGTGAAATAGACATCCTCAGGTATATACAGTATCGAACAAATGGATAACAAAAATAGAATGTTTTTTAAAAGTTCGAACTGATTACATGATTCGAATACATTACATTAAAATTTATATGTTCGGGATAAAATTTCAAAATTCATTTATTATTTAAACAATAAATGAATAAATAATCAATTAATTTCACGTTAATTACTATGATCTAAATACTGTATTCTCTGTAGACAAGACAAGTGTACAGTACATGTGCTTGTGCTAGTTGGTTGAATCAATAGTAAAATAGGGGTGACAGTTGCAAAGAGGGGATGTTTACAAATTAAGAACTTTCTCCTCTTAGCTGAGTAGGTATAAGAAGGGAAGTTATAGGTGGTTACTGTGCCTGGAAAAAGGGACTATGGATAACTTTAATAACTATAATGCTCTCATTTAATACTGATTACTGTAAACTACTAATTAATAGTAAAAAGCTATATTAGAGCAGTAATTTTGGTGCAATAGGCTGAAAAATTCAATTTAAACAATATAAATTTAATCTTAATGGAGGAGTTTAAACCTCAATCCCCTTTGTTACAGCCTTGGAAATTAAAAAAGAAAAATATACAGTAGTTTGAAGCATGTGCTTTTCCTTAAGCATTGCAGAAACAGACAAAATCTTGAGCATTGCTCATCATTTTACCTGCTTTCCCTTTCAGAAAGCAGGTAAAATGATGAGCATTTGGATTTGTCATTGGTAGATAGGCATGTCTTTTGCAGTCAAACTAGTTACATATCTGAATCATAACTGTTGCCAAGTTTTGTAGTAATCAGATGGTTGTACAGTACTTGACTGCATAATTTTTTTTTATCAATGAGTGTTTTTATCCATAAGTTTAATTTAATTTGTTAAAAAATTAATGTTACAAAGTTTTGAAATGTTTACTCAGTTTCTATTATTCAAATTTTAATTGAGCAATGTCACATTACCATGACAACAGTGCTTTTGTTGCCATAGTGAAATTATTTTGCAAAAACTAAAACAAATAAATAAAAATTGTTATATAATATTCATCTAAAATTTTCAATAAATTAATTAAATCTTTTTCTTTCAAAAAAAAAAAAGAAAAGAAATTATTATTCTGCTAAATAATGAGAATACATTTTAAAATTTCTTTAATTTTTACATGTTTATGTGAATATTTTCACTTTAAATGTACAGTACTTATTATAGACAAACTCATGAAAATATTTTTTAAGGATATTTACATAGACATGTTAAACTAATTTTAGATATATTCATATAGAAGCAGAACTGCAGCAATGCATTGGCCCCTCACATCATAAATATTTATGCGCTGTGGACTAAAAATCTAATGCTTTTGTGAGGTCTCAGACAGAATTCAAAATTTTGTGCTAAAATGTTAACAAATGTCCAACGGAACAGTTAAACTCTCACCTTTCGAATATAAAAATTTATCAAAAAGATTTATGAAGACAATTATAAATTTTTTGTCAAAAAAAGTAAACATTAAAGGCTGAAATTACAAGGGAGAGTTTCAAAGTTTGGATAAATACTATTCAATCAGTGTCAGGTTGAATATTGATTTTGACTTCTCCCACAGCCAAAAAGGTCTAAAATTGTCACTTGCAGACAAAGGTGGACCAATTGGAAAGCAGTGAGGGATATCGTTATTCAATCAAAATGCGGGATTGAGGCGAGAACCCTTTTAAAAACTCTTGAGAACATGACATTATATCGCCAAGATTTAAACTGCAAAACAAAGCTGATCTTTCTCCAAGACTTATTGTCTCTCAGGATACACTCCAGCCATCTAAAAAAATTTGTTCTCTATGTTGTGCCTCTGTGGATGAACACCTTAGCCGACCCAAACTTTCACTTGAGCCAAAATCCCTCCAGATGAAGTGAACCCTGGGGCCATCAGCTCAAGACATCAATCATTGAGGGACTTATCTTCAATGTAGACAACAACATTTGGACCCTTTCCTTAGACAAATAATAAGAGTTGAATCCTTTATAGGCAACAATAGAAAATTCTGTAAGCATGTTTTATTTAATTAAAACAAGATCAAATTGTAAATGGCAATCCTGATTCAGTATCCAGATCACACCCAAATATGACCTTCTTTATCTCTTGACCTCTTGTCCATCCTGACAATTGTATGCCATCAGCAATCCCACACCTTGCCAAGGACACTTAAAACATTGCTATGGCTCTATATAGAAGTGTTAATTGATCTGTTGGAAATAATTGTTTAAATTTGAATGTGTTCTGGTAAATGTATGTTAAAAACTAGGATTGAACTACACTCAAGGAATACAAAAAAAGTTACTCCTTTTGTATACAGCATATAGTATATACTTATCATAAAGTTTATCAGCTGTGGCACCTGGCAAAAAGTGCCTGGGGAAGAACACTTTAACATCCCCAGTGCTTTATGCAATTTTCCATTTGTGGTACATTGTGTCAGCTTTCAAAAAACTTTTTGGGTTTTTGAGGTTTCTGGAATTTTGGATAAAGGATTCTCAACCTGTATTGTAGAGCAGGAGTAAGCTATCTTTTTAAATGATGACCCAAATGAAATGTCTAAGATACAAGCCAAGTTTCAATTCTCTGGAGTTTATTGGATTGTTAATAGGATTATTAAAATGGCATATAATGAAAACTTTGTCCTAAAAATTTTTATATTATTCATTGTAATATTTACACATACATATATGGTACTGTACATATATAGTAGAACTCTGTTAAGAAATTTTACAATGGACCAGATTAAAAACTTCTTAAACAGAAATGAAAATGATAAGCCTTTCTTTCAATCACCCACATTTATTTAACAATGTTCCATTTTATTACAATGAATTAAACTTATACAGTATCTATTTATTTAGATACTGTATTTGTATAATGTATCCTGCTTCACTCGTTTTGTTATGTAAAAATTCTAAGTTTTATGATTTTCATGAACCAAATCTCCTCTGTACAAATATCATACTATATTTTATTAAAAACTTTTGATATCGCCTGCATTTTGATATTGCTTGCCAAAACTTACTGTTTGTTGCAAGCATTGTCATAGATAATGTTGTAAGAAAATTGTAAAATCTATGTTCAAAGCAGCCCAAACTCATGCACCACAATGACAAAATTTTGTTTACGTCATAACGTAATTTTTTTCTTTTTCCATATGCAGTTAAATGTTTAAAAGGGGGTGACTACATAATGTAGATAGCCTGTGGGTAGGTATGTAGGTAATGCAAACATCCCTTTATGCATTATGCATTTAAAGAGGGTAGTGATGTTTGCAAAACTTTTATCTTTAAATTGACTGGTGTTGTTTGTTAAATATTTAGGGCAGGGACAGTGAGTTCATTTTCCAATCTTGGACAAGGATTTCAGTCTACTTAAGCAGAAAATTTCCTTGAATGGAAATATTTTATATAAGAAATTTCCTTATTTGAAAACTTCTAATCTAAGAACGTAATTGAGTTCTACTGTAATTGTTTTTATTAATAAAAGACTATAATTCAAAATATATATAAATAGAATACATTTTATTTGTAAGTGACTATAGAATGGTGTACACCAGAAATATATTTGATATTTCTGTTGAAAAGTATACAGTAGAACCTCCATTATCCGGACCTCCATTATCCGGATTTTCGATTATCCGGATTGTTCAAAATAAACAAAAATTTTACGAATTTGCTGATTTGCACTTGGCGAATTATGACACTGTTTATGTACGTGATGGAATGCATAACTTTTTTTGTTTTAACAACGTCTCACCCAGCACAGTGGCCGTAAACTCTTAAATATAATTTACGTAGTAATAAAAATATAACTTGACATACGTATTTATAAATAATTTATTTTCAAATTACATCATTTCTATGACCAAGGGCGGCGTAAGGCATGGGCAATGTGGGCCACCGCCTATGCCTCACGGTCCGAAGGACCTTGCGTTTCGAAGGTTTATCCATTACTTAAAAACCGCGAACGCGACGATAAAATTTTACTCGTCATAAAACGATAAATAGTTTGTCAAATTTTTATTCATAAAAATGCAGTTTCAACTGCTTTT
>NW_019386172.1:54867-76254 GCF_000671375.1 Centruroides sculpturatus | reverse complement strand
TATATATACACACACACACACCAGAGGTTTGATTCCAAACTTGTTTATGTGGGTGCAACTATGTGCAATTTAAAACAAAGGCTCAAGGAACACAGATATCAATCAATAAGAATCTTGACAGCACAGCACTAGCAACATATGCAAGACAACATCAGCTTTTTAACAGCTTTTTAAATCTCAAGCACTTCTAAATATTTCAAATGTGCAGGATCTGACTGGAACATCAGATCCTGCATATAGTTTGTAACTGATGATCAAAAAAATATGTCACCTGAGGATGGCCTGTGCATTAGGTTACATTAGCGTATGAGAAAAATAATGTGTCTCAACAGCCAAAGGTGTTTTGTGATGATTTTTAGTAATTATTCTTTCTGCCGAGTGCAGTGTCTAGATATACAGAGTCCCATTTCTCACCTTGTAGTCATCCTAGTATGAATCTGGCTAAATTCATAATGTAATGAACACAAAAAAAGGATTTCATAGTGCCTACAGGATGTAATGAAAGAAAAATATTTAGCAAATAAAGTTTTTGAAATCATATAATTATAATTTACATTTTCTATCTCAGTTAAATGAAGTTAATTCACATTTGATTTTATGCAGTAAACAAATTGAACTGAATACCGGTAAAAAGAAAAGAAAAATTACGAACCTTCAAAGTTACATGCGATATGACTTTAAAATTTAATCATAAGTAATTGATACTTTCTGTTAAGGTAATATTAGAATTTTAATAAGTTACAGTATATTTATTCAAGCTACAAAATTTCATTTTCTATAAAATGCATTCTTTAATATAAACAGTATTATTGAATAAGTGTTGAGAATTAATATGAAAAAAAAATTATTTTGGTTGTTAGATAAACCAGGTCAGAAAATTGAGCAAATTTGAATATCAGTTAAAACTTAAATAGTATATTTTAAAAAATTACAACCAGTTATTACAGAAATTCAAAGATTTTATTATTCTAATAATGCTTTAAGTGACAGTCTTTTTCTAATTTTTATTTTTATTTATTTATAAATAATTTATTTATAAATAGACACCTTTATCAGTGCATAAAAGTTTGTATATTATTAGCATTTTCAATTTTGTTAATGAACTAGCTTATGGAAAACTTAGTTTGTTAGTTTATAATTTCTGAAATAACTTTAATAAATTGAACTAGAATGTGATATAATTTTTTAGAATTTGTTCAGTCATATTAATATTTGTCTGAATTTTTAATTAGTAGATTCTAAAGGATGTTGACTGACAATTAAAAATTAATGAACATTCTTATACAATCTTATCAGCTTTAGCTGTAAAGGATTAATAAAAGTTTTAAATAGCTATACATACCAAATATTAATACAAAAAGATAATGTATACCACTGTCTTTCAGCATTATGTAAAAATAATTTATTTTGTGAGTACTTTTAACAGTATATAACTATCTTCTTCGGACAGAATCGTTCATAGAGAACAAAACATTATGTTATATACTTTTGAAAGTACTCATGAAATCTATTATTATTCTGATTGCTTTCTTTCCTTTATAAAGTATTTTTAATGGCAATGATGAAGTTGATGCAATGTTTATTTGTTAAAAAAAAACACTTTTAAATGGTTATAAAAGTGTATTATTACATTTTTTTAATTTATTCTATTTATTAATTTTAAATGATTTNTGGAAATGAGGGATCAGACAGAGGTCTGGGTAATGTAACTGGCAATGTATCTACATGATTAAGTGGCAATTGCAGGTTAGAGTCCCACTCTGGGCAGATTTTATTTTCTTCCGGAATATTCTGAATTATTTAATAAATATTTATTAAATTTAATTATTAAATGTAATAAGAGATAGTGCCAAATGTCTACCTCTAGTATTAAATTACTCAGTACTTAATTATTAATAGTAGCATTAAAGTAGCTCAATTTTAAATCCTTCAATCGTTTAGTTTCTGATCTGTTTATATATTATGAATTCAGCTGTATTGTTTGATAATATCAGGCTACAATAAGGCTAATTAATTTATAAGCTAATAAACAATCTAGTACTGATTGTTTAATAGTAGCTGAGCCATCATCTCCCATTAAATTTAACACAAGATGGTGGCTTAAACCATCTAAACTGGCTCCATACTTGAGAGGTGATGTGGTACTGACCAAATTTTCAAGCAACAGCTAGGTGAGAAGAAATCCTGTTTTCCAGTATTGAATGATGTCACTTCCTACTAACAAAATAATTAATAGTATGTTGGCAGGATTAAAGAGACTAGATCTATTGCAGTTTGAAGTTTGACATTTATAATTTCATATCTGGTTGACATAGTATTACAATAATGTAAATAAAGAAGTAATAACATTCTCCATCTAAATTTATTTTATTTAAGTATAAGAACAACAAATGACTACTAAAATATGAAGCTAGAATTATATTTGGAGTTTTGATTATTTTACATTAAATTTTTATTTGCACAGGATCATTGTCATCCCACGCCATGGTTAGTGTTTGCATGGTTGATGCCTCCAGTCAAGGGTTAAAAAAAATTATTTTTGTTCACTTAGTATGCAAGTAAACTCTCATGAACAAAATTTACAAGTGATTTAAGTTCTTAAAAACTTATAGCATTTTCCTGTTGTTGTTTGAGACGAGTGACAGTTGCACTTCTGATTTTGAGGAGAGTCTATTTGGAAGTCTAATTTGTACTTTCACCTGAATCTTAATCTGATTTATAGCATTAGTTTTTTTCCATTTTTTGACTTCAAACAATCTATAGTATACAGCATAACTGCACAAAGAAAATAGATAATACATTTGACATTGATCTGTCACTAAATATCAACAATAACACATTTAATTTATCTTATCCTCGTACATAACATTTTAATTTATGCACAAAATATATCTTACTACAGTTAACTGATGAAAATTACTTTTTATAAATATCTTACAAATAGAATAACCTTCACTTGAAGGACAAGACAAACATTTTTCTTTCAAGCTTTTATTTCCATTCCTTGAGGCATATTTTTATAAATGTTACATGTACTGTACAAAAAAATTGTTCTGAACTTGAATTGTGTATTTTCATATAAATTACAAAAGTATTACATATGTAGACAAGATAAATCTACATCATTGATCTATTGACTCCACTTAAATAATCATAAATTCTTTGTGTAGTTGCATTGTTTGTATGCCACAATTTGTATTGAGTACATTTTTTATCTTGCAATCTTTGCAAATATTCTGTTTATTATAAATGCCAATATATTTGTGCATTTTATACTTCATAATATTGCATATTCCTAAGATTTTAAGTTTAAATATCAGTTGTGCTTTCAGGTTGTTTGTAATTCACAGTACTCAACAGCATTACACTAAAGCGTGTTAAATTAAGACTTGAAAGTCTGATCTGACAATGAGACACAATAAAACATTTTATGTCGATAAACGTATGACTTCTATGGCTGATTTGGCATGTTTGCCATCTGGACAAAAATTATGCAATCGGTAATTAATATGATGTATTGAAATTTAATTTTAGCAAACTCAAACAAATTCATCTTGTCTACACTGTTCCAAAATTTGAAATTTTTGCAATCTCGCTCTGTATCTTATTTAAATAACTCAAAGAATGATAAATACCGGCAGCTTTAAATTCAGTGTGTATGCTGCTATAAACAATACAAGAAACAACAATAAGTAATTAAAAATAAAGGGTTATCATTCAGAAAATCTTGCATCAGTTTTTTTTTTTTACTTATTAATTTAAATAAATATATTTAAAGTAGTTTCTATCGGTCAATTTGTATTTGTTGCACATGTAGCTTCGTTTGTTCTATTTATCGTCAATAATAAATGGAATATACATTCTTAGAATCACAAACAGCTTGTAGTTGTTTCTATATTCTTAGAACAAGAGTACTGTTTTATTAATGGCTAAACAAATGCTGTGAGATGAATTCTTTAATCATTAATAAAGGAAAATTTATTTACATGTATACAAAATATTTGTCAAAATGAATGTAAATAATTTTAAATAAACGTTAAAGAAAGATTAATGTATACAGCATCTAAAAATATCCAATATATTGTAAATTAAGTAATGTTGTAATACACGTAGAACAAAATATATCAAAGAACTATAAGTAACTCCAGTAAATACTTAATCATGAATGGAAGGACTAACATTTTCAATCTGTTCGGTGGATCTTAGGGTCAGAGTCTTCAAATTGGAATGCTCATAGAATGTCATTGTAAGCATTTTTAATGCTGGTTTAAATTTGGTGGGATGCATCAATCAGGGCTGTGGAGTCAGAATCGTGGAGTTTTGGTGTTTTAGTTGGAGTCGTCAAAAAATCTGCCGACTCTGACTCCTTTTTATTTCCCAACTTGTTATGTATGTAAAACGGAAAAGTATTGGAATCGCGTCAAATTTGACCCTCCAACATTTTTTTTTTTTTTTTTTTTTGCAAATGGTTTAGAACAATTGTTCAATAACTTCCACATAAGAACATTAATTGCTTGGATAACATCCAGCCTGTACTCAATTTCTCTTCATATATTCATAAGCATTTGCAGAGTTACAATAGCAATTTCTTAGGGATAATCCAGTCTTGCAACTTCGTCAGGTTATTTACTTTTGTTGCATACACTCTGATCTTTAGGTAACCCCAGAAAAAGCAATCCAGAGGCATGATATCAGTAGTGTGTGGTCACAAAATGAGTTCACTTTGATCTGTCATCCATTTTTGCTTTAATGTTAGATGAAAGTGATTTTTCAATGGTGCTACACATAGAAAGAAAAATTCTTTGTGGTATGGGATAAATTGCTGTAAACATTTTCTCAATATCTTTCTAATTTTTTTTTATTGAATTTCTTAATTCAGTGAATAATTTATGGACCTTCCTGTATAATTGAGCTATATACTCTCCTTCTGTTATCAAAATATGTTCAGCTTTGACTCCGATCTATGTATCTACATCCTTACAATTTTTCATGAGTAGTTTGACATGACAAATTGTTATCACTCCTCATTCATGCTGACTGACATTAAAGTGTGTACAAAATTAAAATCTGGCAAATGGCCCTTCTGGGCTTACATCTCATATTACAAAACCAATTCGACCTTCAGATATCTTATTCAAATTTCCTATTTTACAGCCTTGTAAAATATAATTGCATAATAATATAATTTTCTATATTGGAAATTAGGTTGTCTTTATTGCAAACTATTCAATAGAAATTATAATTGCTACTTTGGAATATTTTTATTGCTGCAATAAAAATATTATAATGTCTACACAAATATTGAATTTTAAGTTAGATGATCATGCAAAATATTGCCGAAGAAAAATAATTATAATTTCAATTATTAACGACATTTAAAAATCATCATAGAAAAATCAAATCAGTGAATGCATCCATAATAAGATATTTCAGAAATGTAAAATAAGGTAAAAAAAAAAAAAAAAAGAAATATAGAAGTCTTATATATTAAATATTATTATAGCTTTAAAGTATAGAGATTACACATGCACATATGCATGGGTGTATGAGAGTGAGTGCACATGTGGACTCTCACTCACACTTATTAAATTTGAATGCGTTATTGCATAAAATAAATAAACTCATATATATACACACATGTACTGATACTAACAGGTTATGAATGTGCTAGTTTATATTTTTCTCTTCCATCAATATAGCTTTCAGTTTTGCTATTAATTCCTCATTAATAGCCGAAATGGTAGCTATATTGATAGAAAAATATAATATTGAAAGGATGTGAAGCCTTTTTTTCTAGTTTATTTAAATTTATATAAATTAATAATAATTATATTGTTTATTTCTTAATTATACTCAGTTATTTTTCCCAATGAAAATAAATCATTTTATCTTACATGCAGGGCTGTTTTTTTCAGCCAAAACGTGCTTGTGTGTCATATCGGCAGATAGTATAAAAGGTATCGATTACCAGTACAAAGTATTGACAGTTGCTCGGTAAAAATAATTCTATACATTGAGTCACCATACAGCATACCAGCAGTAATTTCTGAGAGAAAGAACACTGCTTACATGAAAATAATTAATAGCAGGTCTATGACAAAGATTCTAAGAACATTCTCAAAACATAATCAATTTAAAATATGAATATATATTAACTTAAAGGTAGAAAGTTGAAATAAATGCTGCAGAAGAAAGTCATTATTTTTACTTTCTGAGTATAAGTATTAAGTAAAAGTACAGAGAAACAGAAAATAAAAATTGGGATAAAAAAATTAATTAAGTGTAACCAAATAATTTAAGAGCAGTGGTGCCCAAGCTTTTGATTGGTGGGCCAAATTGTGCTCATGTTGTAGATAGGTAGGTAGGCCAGAAATATTTTATTTACGCATATTTTATTTACGCATTACTTATAGTATATATAAAATATTTTTGTCATTTATAAGAGACGTGTCATATCTGCTTGCTGGTTGGATTTGGGCCAGAGGCCATAGTTTGGGTGCTGCTGATTTAGAGCATTAGTTCATATCTGGTGTGCATCTTACAAGGAAAATGAGCTTTCAGTAAACAGATTTTTCTAATTCTTTCATTATAAGAAAAGTTAAATTAATATGATGATATAATATTGTTTTAAGGTAAGTTCCTTAAAGCATTCTATAAAATCATGCAGAGGATATACAGCCTTCCCTGTTTATGACCTGACCAGATAAATAAGTAAATGGTGTGCTACTTTATGTAATGTCATCTCATTCACAGAAATAATTGGATGAGAAATTCCCACTTTGGTTGGGAAAATTTGAATAAATTAGTAACGATTTTGATGCAGATTTAATCAATTTGCCAGCAAAAAAATATTCTAGTCACATACTTAAACTACATAACACTTCATTAAAATTTATAATGCATAATTATGATATTTAAGTTAAAGATGCATTTATCCTTTTTCCTTTTTCTTTTGAGGAAATTTATGAATATACTTGTTTTCCTGTTTTGATATTTCTAGGTTTTCTAGTATATAAATTATATAGAGGATTTAAATAACAAATTGTTTCGTGGTTCTAAACTTAATTTTGTATTTATAAGTATTAGTCTATGAAAATTCTTATTGGATTTTGAGGAAAAAGTTTTTTAAACTGTAAACTAATTGTTAATTATATTCCTGAGAAAATGAGTATTTTATGATTTAATACTGATACTATATATATACACACACACACCAGAGGTTTGATTCCAAACTTGTTTATGTGGGTGCAACTATGTGCAATTTAAAACAAAGGCTCAAGGAACACAGATATCAATCAATAAGAATCTTGACAGCACAGCACTAGCAACATATGCAAGACAACAGGATGTCAATGTCTGATGGGATCAGGCAGCTATTATCAAAACAACGACAAATAGACACACAATGAAACAGCTTGAGAAATTGGAAATACACGAGGTGTACTTGAGAACTAATTGTATAAACCACAGAGATGTGGATGCATTATCTACCACTTGGAGATGATTTTACAATAATTAATAATACTAAGGTGATATTATATATTGTACTTTTTCCTTATTTATGATATTTTATTTATCCATATTTAATCCACAAGGACATCTTTCATTTATTTTTATATTTATTCCATAATCATTTTCTGTTCTATTTAAATGTTCTGTTTTTCTATAACTGATGAAGATCATTTAAAACAATTGAAAACGTTTTCATTATATTAAATTTTTGCTGGATTGACAAAGGTGTAATTTTTAACTTCCATATACAAGCTTATTCTCATTAAGATGACATTGATACAGTGCCAAAAGTACTAGTGCACTTTAATAATTTTATAAAAAAAAAAAAGTTTTATGAAATTAAACATGATGTCAGAAGACAGTGTTTCCATTATTAGTTGCATAATTTTTCGTATCGAGTGAGTATTTATTGCTTTTGAATCCCCTAAGGGTACCGGTGATAAAATGATAAACTGCTTTTATCATTTTTGACTATATAAGACAATAAATATAAAAATACTGTCATTAATTTGTTCAAATATTTTCATATAAGGGGCCATAAATTATGTCTGCATTTTTCTTGAAAGTTTTACTTCCTCTTTCTCTCTCTCATCCCAGTTTGTCCAAGTTTCAGTAACCCTGCCCTTCTTGTCTGACCTGTCTGAAATCCCTCCCTTCCAGTGTAGACATCAGTGGACATCCTTAATAAAATATTGTCAACATATATGTGAAAATTCAGTTGTAGTTGTTACGATATGTACTGGTGGCGACACATAGCGGCCAACAAAAAAAACGAAAGTCGTCTGTCGTCTGTCATACAGTCCATAACGAGTGTCTCCTCTTTAGTAGTAATAAATAATAATTTAAGTTTTGTCAGTCTTGTGCATTATACAACATATAATATAACATGGTGTCAGAAGTGGGATAAAGTTAAAGATGGCTGACCTGCGTTACTGACCGGTGAACTCATTATTTCGAGCTGCTGCTAGTAGGAAAATGACGACGACGACGACGACTATAATTCTGACACCATGTTATATTATATGTTGTATAATGGCACAAGACTGACAAAACTTAAATTATTATTTGGTCAATCTGGTATCAGAAATTTAAAATATTTTTGCGCGCTAGTAATTTAGAAAATGAAACTGATTCCCGTAAAGTCGCCATATTTTTACATTTTGTGGGAGAAGACGCGTTACAGGTTTTCAATTCCTTTAACTTGGATATGGACAATTGTCAATATTTGGATGTAGTAAAAAAATTTGAGTCTCATTGCAAACCTAAAACTAATCTCACGATTGAGAGATATAATTTTTTGATTAGAAGACAAAAACCAGAAGACAAAAACCAGACGAGTCAATCGAAGACTTCGTCTTCGATTGACTCGTCTGGACGAAGGAGAAAAACCAGACGAAGGTTGGACTGGACTGGAGACGAAGTCTGGACTGGAGAAAAACCAGACGAAGTCAATCGAAGACGAAGTCTTCGATTGACTTCGTCTGGTTTTTCTCTTAAAGAACCTAAGCCTAACGTGCGAGTTCGATAATCTCCGAGAGAGTTTGGTCCGAGACATGTTTATTGTAGGTTTGTCGTCAAATAATAAAGTCATCAGAGCTAGGCTACTTCAGGAAGAAGGCTTAATCTTAACGGAAGGCCATCAGCATAACCAAAAGCATCGAAATTACTCATCGTCAGGCGGAGCAGATTGAAAAGAACAGTGATGCACAGATACTTAAAGTCGAAAAGTTCAATTACAATGGCACTCGTCGTGGAAATCTACAAAATAAAGCAACAAGTAGCGGAAAAAGGACAGTCTTAAGTGGTCATCGAGAGTCGTTATCATCAAAGTTCTCAAGGTTTCGTCAAACAGGTCAGGACAATCAATTATTATGTACGCGTTGTGGAAAAGTACACCGAAATAAATGTCCGGCTATTAATGCTGTCTGCAAGCTTTGTAACAAAGTAGGTCATTATGTGAAATGTTGTCGTACTAGACAAGTAAAATATGTTAATGTTAGTGATGATCACGACCATGATAGTAATAAGTCGGATCTCTTTGTCATTAGATCTATTAATAGTAATAACAATTGGTTAAGTGAGCCGTGGATCCTAAAACTTAAGATTAATAACAAAGTGTTAGAATGTAATTTGGATACGGGTGCTCAGGCTAATGTAATGTCAATAAGAAATTATAAAAGTTTAAAAATTGCTAGAAAAATACAACCTACGGCTGTAAGGCTTACGTCATTCTCAGGAAATGATATACCAGTTTTGGGAGTGGTGTTAGTCAATGGTGTAATCAATGATAATTTGTCAGCTAGTATTCATTTTGTAATTACTAATACTGATAGTCAGACCATTATAGGGCTACCTACAATCCAAAGACTAGGTTTAGTCAAAAGAGTATTTAATATCAATAATCATGAGTCAGTCCTGTCGNTAAATATAGATAACAGTTATAACAAACACACAAATTATATCAAATCTTAATATCTGAATAATATAACAATTTATTATGTTAACAAAAAAAATTGTAGTTTTATTTCATCTGATTATTAAAGAAAAGACAACAAAAAATTACTTATCATAAGTTCTGTTCTTCAATAACAAAGAAAAAAAAAACAAAGCATTAAAAAGCAACTTGTCTCAGAATCACTGGGAAGGATAATAAACACATGAGAACCTTATTATATCCCAGTAACGACAAAAATTAAATAAAACTAACATTTTCAACCATATTCATGGTCTTCCTCAGGCTTTTGACCAGTACAATTCGAATATGGAATGCATCAAACAATATGTTTAAATTATCTTAAACTTACAAAAATTGTTTTAAATTTTTTGGAATTTTAATATAATTTAAACATATTGTTTGATGCATTCCATATTCGAATTGTACTGGTCAAAAGCCTGAGGAAGACCATGAATATGGTTGAAAATGTTAGTTTTATTTAATTTTTGTCGTTACTGGGATATAATAAGGTTCTCATGTGTTTATTATCCTTCCCAGTGATTCTGAGACAAGTTGCTTTTTAATGCTTTGTTTTTTTTTTCTTTGTTATTGAAGAACAGAACTTATGATAAGTAATTTTTTGTTGTCTTTTCTTTAATAATCAGATGAAATAAAACTACAATTTTTTTTGTTAACATAATAAATTGTTATATTATTCAGATATTAAGATTTGATATAATTTGTGTGTTTGTTATAACTGTTATCTATATTTATGATAAACTAGTTTGTTATGAGTACCGACATACACGGAACTAAAGAGGTATTGAATACAAATCGACTCTAGTAAGTTACAATATTGTATATTTAAATTTGATTGAGTTCCCAGTTAAGAAAATTCTAATCTGTCTTGGGATACATGAGAATACTTCGTGATTTTTATGTATTCAATGTAACATTTTGAATTGGTTGAAAAATATGATAAAAAGATATGATCTTTCATATTTCTCAATGTAATAAATGAGAATTGAAACTGGTTTCTTCATATTGTTTCAAGCAAAATCTTCTTCTTTTGATTTATTTTTTAAATTTTAATGTCTTTATTATACACAATAATGTAAATTCTGAATATATAAGAAAAAATTTTAATAACATAAAACAGGAGAACAGGACTATTCACTTGCCAAGATTCTGTAATGACCTTAAATCGTGTCGTATTTCTTAACAAAATTTATCTGTACTTTATTTTAAATTCTGATCTTATCTATAAAGAAATGTAGGTGAATAACATGTATGATTTAATGTGAAATATTATCATTTTGATAACCTAATTTGTTTATTCCTATATTAAAAAAAATTCTTTAAAATTTGACTTGTTTAAAATATAAGATATTGAACATGAGCTAACAATGTTTTGAGTTTATTTGAATCACAAATTTAACATTAAAAGATATATTTTATAAGGGTGGCCCAAAAGCCAGTTAACCAAGATGTATTTTAAGATGAAGAGTACCATAATTTTTGGGAAATCATCATGTTAATGTTTGTGATCTACTTCATTAGAAGCAGTTAATTCATGAATATTAACACTTAACTGCTCTGAATTAGTCTCGGCTATTTATAAAATGGCTTCGGGTAACTGAGTTTTGGTCCACTGTAGTTTAGAACTCAATTTATAACAGCTCTGTGATCTTAAAGTTAAAAGCAGATTGGAAGTTTCATTGAATATATGAAATTTCAAATGTATTTTTGAAAGTGATGATGTTAAAATCAATAAAAATACTTGAATTTAACTTATGTTAGAATTACAAAAATTAACAATAGTATGTGAGTTGTAGTAGAATGGTGTTTGTATTAAAGGATTATCCAATGTGCTTGCTGACTATATTTTATTGTTGCTTGGCAACTAATGATTACGTGGTTTGTTTACATTAAATGTAAACAAATCACCGTCAATTGAATTCTAAATTGCAATTTTGCAGTCTTTTTTCATAATAATGACAATCAAATTATCATATATTTCCGCAGATAAGACGATAGTTGAACATACAAAAAGACCCCCAAAATCTGTGGTTGTCTTATAGGGCAGATACAAAAAAAAAAATAATAATAATAATAATAATAATTTAAATTTATATAAATTAAAACTATTATAAAAAAAATGGACAAACTGTAATTATTTACTAGTAGAGAGTATGGTATGTCTACAAAATAGAATAGTCCATATGATGTTTTTGTGAATAGCGAAGGTCATAACCCAAATGCCAGAATCAGTGTGAATGTTTGCAACAATTGCAAGGCAGTGCTGCCAGATGCAAGGAAATAAAATTTGTTCATTCGAAAAATTACAAATAGGACATAATTCCGTATACACTATACAGTATTATTATTCAGATGATGATCACTGGATGATGATGATAATTTCACTGCTTAGTTCAGGAAACCAAATTGTTTTTTATTCAGAAACATTTTGTTTTCTTAATTTTATTTCCATGAAATTTGAAAATAACCAGAGGAAATAATTCATAAAAATTTATGCTTTTATAAATCCAGCAGCTATTTTAATAAAAATAAGAACGTTTTTAATCAGTTTCACCTATCTTTCTCGGTTACATTTATGATGGAACAGAAAAATAAAAGAATGTAAATACAAATTTAAAAGAATAAGAATTTGAATTCAAGGACATTAGAGAGGTTGAGGCACACGTTTTAAACGTGTAAACGTGTACGTGTGACGTTCGGTGCCGCTTTCCCGTAAGCCTAAAAGTTTGACAATGATGTTTGGATAGTCGGTGGAATCACGCTCGACATTCCAAACACCATCATCAAACTTTTAGGCTTACGGGAAAGCGGTGCCGAACGTCACACGTACACGTTTACACGTTTAAAACGTGTGCTTCAACCTCTCTATTATGTTAAAATAATATAAGTAACAAGTACATGCAAAATGAATAAAATAAAAAATAAATGAATAATTATCTGTTAATAAAATGACAAAATAATTAAATTTCATAAATGGACCACCATGCATTAGGCAGATAAATGGAAAAATTCAAGTGCATCAACCATAGAGATGCGGACAATACAGATAAGTAATAAATTTTATAAAATTGGACACTATTTCTTATGAATGAATCGTGAATATGCTTAATGATGATGCACGGTCAGTATCCTATAGTGCAAATTAGATCAAAAAGATGTTTTGATACAAAATTGATATGGAGGTGGATCATAAATATTACAGGCTGGCATATCTTCTAATATTCACACGAATTTTCATTATAATGTCGGCAGGTGACATACTGCTAGAATGCACGTGTACGGCATGTTAAGAACAGGTATGCAATTATATAGCAAATAGAGGACAATTCGTTTTTGTGCATATTAATGGGCATTTGCAGCAAATCATATCTGTCGTGTAATCAAAGGTAATACAGCTTATTCATAGATTGTGTTTAAATTAGAGCAGACAGGTATGATAATGCTTAGAAATGAATTATACCCATTCAAAATAGTTTATCTGATAAACCATCAAGACCAAGAGTAGGATAGTTGTCCTTAGAAAGCTGAACTTTTTGCTTAAACCTTGAAAAGAAATTTATAATTAACGTATTGAACTTTTTTATACTTTATCAAGATGTGAAATAAATTATTAATATTAATTAATGTGTATAAAAACAGTCTAGATATAACATATTAATACTATATACTCATGATATACGTATTTCTCTCTGAGTTAGTTATTGTTAAATATGTAATAGGGCAAATCATTAATAAAAATATGGTCAATAAAGTCTTTAAACTCAATATTGAAGCTTATAAGTTTAACTTAATAATTGATTAAATTTTATAATATATATTTAGCTTGACACTTGGAAAGGCTAATGGCCATAGTGTCATTTAAGATTAAAGGTTAAGGTTAAGTTGAATTAATTTGTTTCATTAGCTGTAATAAATAAGATACAGAGTAGCTCAAAATATCAATTAACTATTAAAACTGGTTTGGAATATCTCCATTTTATTACTTGTGATTTAGTCATTTTCACAAGTAATGAGTTTGTATAACTAAACGATCATCTTAAATAATTGATCTATAAATATGATATGTACAGATTTATAGCCCAATTATTTAAGGCTATCGTTTGATTATTTATCTATACATCGGGCTTTGGGACTTTTAGTAACAAGTTTGAATAACAAGTAATAGCATGTAGCTATTCCAAACTACTGGTACAGTAGTTTTCACCATTTTTAAAATGTATCAGTTAACTGACTTCTGAACTGCCATAAAATTTCACTTTCAACTGTCTGAAGATGGTCCACTAATCTGGTTGAAAACATTAGTGTTCTTTAAATTATACCCACTGTGCATTGATTAAATCACCTGGCCACCTTGTATATTGAATGGTTCATTAAATGTTGGCTATGTATTGTTTTATGGAAATCAATAGATTTAGGGTCAATTTGATATTTGGGATTTGTAAAATTTATTATAGTAGTTTGAAATAAAAATTTATTTAAATTAGACTTACATAGACAATAAAATGATTTTAATGATCCTTTCTCGGTATCAGATATAGAATAAGATAAACTAATTTTATCAAGTTAAGAACAGAATGAATGGATTAGATTTATAGAGGTTTGAGCAATTTATACTATCAACATCATCTCTAAACTTGACTTATTAGTTAAACCAAGTAATTTGCCAAATTATTGGGATAAGTTAATGATTAGAAACTAATTAAGATCAGACAGAGATCTGGGTAGTGTAACTGGCATCACATCTGCACGACAAGCAGCAGTTGTGGGTTTGAGTCCTATTTGGGCCACTTCTTTTTTTTCAGAAAATTCTAAATTAATATTAATTTATTATAACTATTAAAATTAATATGAAATGGCAGCATATCTAACTACTTCTAGATGAATTTATTCTAGTAATATTATGAATAAGTTCATAATGAAAAAAAGAATTGGTATATTTGAACTTTTTAAATGAGTAAATAATTTAACTGTTAACTATGTAGATAATACAGTAAAACCTCTTATATCAAATCCTTTCTTAAGTTGAACTAGATTGTTGGTCCTGGCAAACACCTTATATAATATATTTTCTCCTTCTAAGGTTGAAAAAAATTTCTTATAACTCAGCATTGTCCCCTCTTAGTTTGAACTAATCAGAATCTACAGGTGCCAACCAATCTATTAAGTTCTCATATCTTCTTGGTACAACGCCTGAAAAACATCTGGTTAATGTTGTTTTACCAGGCATCATGCTCTTTTTTCACAAGCAGGCTGCCAGTTTAGTGGAAAACCCACCAGATCTAGTGAGTTTTCCACAAAACTAGTCACTTTTTGGTCTTTCAAATTTGATATTTAGAGATTTTATTATGTATAATATCCAGGAAAATTTTCTGAAAGTCAATTAATTTATATATTTAAATCTTTTAAATCTTCTGAAACCATGTTGTCTTATTCCTTTGATTCACTAACACAAAGTGTGTAAAAGACTTGAAAGTCTATTAACCTAAAAATTTTCTTTTTAATACAAAATCAAAATGGAAATACAAAAACTCTTTTAAAAGAATTTTAACCTTAAACAATTGAAATATCTTTTAAAGAAATCATTTCCCAGGAGCGAGTAAAATTACCGCTTGTAAAACCTGTTTTACTTTAACACATCATTGTAAAAAGAACATCCAAAAATTTTAAGGAACACTAAAGATAAAAACCGGATATATAATAGTACGACAGCCCTATGAATGTATATGCTTTCTGTGCTGAAAAAGTGTTTATGTTGACTGAGGAGGAGCAGTGGCCATAACGTGTTATTGTACTCATAACCGTATCAACTGAATAAAAATGGAATATTGCCAAGTGTTGAAATAGAAACACGCTTTGTGTTAGTGAATCAAAAAAATAATTTATATATAATAAACTTTGATAAACCACAGTTAAATGTGGTTTATCAAAGTTTATTATATTAAATGTGGCTTTGAATATGCAGTTCTGTATTATGTAAATAGAAGTTCTCTAATGCAGCATATACAGAAATGGATATTGTGCCAGATTATCAAAACTGTTATGTTATTGGACCTCTTTATTTTTGCTACCTTTGCACTCTAAATGGCACAAAAGTTATTCTTTGTTACATGTTAAACATCAAACAAACAGCCAGAATTATTTTTTGGGCTGTTCAGGGTAAATAATTGCCAATTAATTTGGCATCAGGTGGGTGTTTAGGTTACATCTCTTGTTAAATTTAATAATTAGAAGTAAATAACTTAAATTTTAGAATATTCCAGAGGAAAAGGTTAGCATAGAATTCAAACCTTCAACTTTTTACCTTGTAGACATTGCCACTTATGCTACCCTGATCTCTCTCTATTTTTCACTTCTGGCTAGGAATCTGGTTGTTCATTTAATACAATCACCATGATTCTACTGGTATATAATTAAATAAAAATAAGCAATTACCATTAAACCAGCAATTAATTGTTATTTAAACAAATGTTTTCTTTCGTTTTAAATGGTCATTGTCAGGTTTTGATGGAATGTTTGTAAAAGAATGTAAAAGCCAAAATTTTAAAAGTTGCACATCGTGAAGATATGTGCATGCTCAATGATGCATTTAAAAAATTAGTCTTCCAGCTGAATTCCAGTTTTAAAATATTAAGTTTATAAAAATATATAAAAACAAACTTGATGAAGATCTATCATATGTCAAAGCACGCCCACCAGGCAGCTTCTAATGAGTCCATGTCCTTAAAATTAATTGCTGTTCCCCTCTTAAATGCTTTAAATATATCCAGTTGTTCGAGATATTTGAGGTTGGCCAGGTCTTTGCACCGTTACAGTAGCCAGGCATTGTCAAAGTCAACCTGGACATCGTTAGATGTCCAGGTTGACTTTGCGTGCTTTGACATAAAATAGATCCTTGCCAAGTTTCTTTTTCTATACATTTTTATAAAATTAATATTTTAAAACTGGAATCTAGCTGGAAGACTAATTTTTTAAACGTGTCATTAAGCATGCGCATATCTTTATGATGTGTAAGTTTTTAAATTTTGGAATTTATGTTCTTTTACAAACATTCCTTCAGAACCTGACGATGACTGTTTAGAACGGGAGAAAATGTTTAAACGACAATTAATTGCTGGTTTAATGGTAATTGCTTATTTTGTTCATTTGATATTTAAATTAATTCTTGAATTGGTTATATTATAATTATATATATATACTATACACACACACACACACATATATATACACACAAACACCCCATTGCAATTTAATGCAATATAAATAGTGTGCTCTTTTTCCTATTCATTGTTACGCCTCTCTTCATTTGCTCTTAATACTTTAAGGATACTTCAAACTAACATACATTATTGTATAAAAACATCATTATTCTATATGTATTTTATTGCATTTATATCTTTGACTCTTATTTATAATTTATTTACTTATTTTTTTTACTAAATTTGGACTCTCGAGTTTTTCTTTTTCCAAGGTCATACTGGTGATATAAACATTTCCATTCAACAGAACAGAGTCTCAGTGAGCCTCAAATATATCATTGGGTAAAGATTAGAAGACTTTTACTATATAAAAAATTAACTATTATATTTAATGAATGACTTTTAATGATAAACCAACTATATACAAAGTTGTCCAAAACTCCTTTAACTAAAATCATTTTAAGTATAGTCAAAATTGGTTTATAATCATTGTACATTATTATTCATGATTTAGTCATTTTCAACAAAGCAGCTGAGTCACAAATAACAATGCAGCTGTTTCAAATTAGTTTTAACTATTCTTAAAATTAAGATTAAATATTGAAGCCACAAAAGCAATGTTAATGATAAAGCAAAATTGTTAATTTATGATTTGATAAATTTTACGATAAAATTGCAAGCGACCATAATTTATTAAATAAAATTAGTTCATTAGAAAAATATGCTTGTTTTGACTCTGGAAAACCTTCTACATTAAACTAACTATTAAATTTGATATCATACTGTAATAAAAATAACGTTTTCTCATTACTAGATTTTCAAAAAAATCCTTTAGAGAAAATTTATATGCACTTTCTTATGCCACCAAATCAATATCACTAAAAATGGACTAACAAATTGTTAATGACACTCATTTATATTTCTTGAAATTTTAATATTATAAGTCTGTTTTGACATCAAGAAATTATGGTCAGCCTGTAGATATAGCTTATGTGAGTAGTAGACTATACTATACAACAGGGATTCTTAAACTATGGGTTGCGAACCCATTTGGGGTTGCGAGATTTTAATGCAAAATATTGAAAATAATTTTTGAGAGTTTGAAAATGGCGCTCTTTGTGTCATAGGTTTCGTGAGTTGCACTTTGTGTCACTTCTGGTGCAGTGAGACAACTATTCAGCAACACTGATTGTAGTGTGAACTAGTGTAGTATTGTCACTTTTCAGTGTATTTAGTTGTCTCTGTTCCATTGTAACACAAGAGTGAGCTGTGGTAGTATACCATTATTGTTTTTGCAAATTTGTATACTGTATATCTTATATATTTTTGGGTCGCAAAAAAAATCACAATCATAAATGGGGTCGTAAATAAAAAAATTTTAAGAAGCCCTGATTTGTCTACAAGATTTGTCTAAGATTTATACAAGATTTATACAAGATTTGTCTAAGTACACTTTATGATTTCTTAACTATATATTTCTTTTTACATATCTTCATAACTGTATCTCTGAGACCCTTAAAGTCTAACAAAATTTGGTCTTGGAGTCAAATGCTGAGGCTGTCTAAAACTAGCAGTTTAACCATTGAATTAAAATTGAATATCGTTTTAATTAATGTTGAATTTTGTTTCTTCTAATATGATTTTTCAGTTTAAAGATTCAATATTTGTTGACTTAAATATCTTTCATTTTCAAATTGTCTTTTTATTTTTGTTTGATTCGGTTCTGATATAATATCTATAAATGTCAGTTTTCAAATACAAAATACTTGCTTGAAATGTATTTACATACATATGTTCAGTTCTTCAGTTTAGTTTTCACCCAAAATTATAGTGATTCTGTAGTTTCTAAATTTTTAACTGAGTATAAATATAAATATCTGTAAACCCAATAGTTATATTAAAGCCAATGATTGCCAGATTAGATTTAACAAGAGATGGTGTCAAATACCTATTTCTAAGTAAAATTACTGAGCGTTTAATTATTAATAGTAGCAGTAATATATAGTCTGATCTAATCCAGCAGTCGTTTGCCTTTAACTAGATATTTTATATTTTAAAAAACAAATTAGATGACATAACTATTTGTATATTTAAGCACAAAGAGTTATGTCTGATACTCTTTATGTAATGTTTAGAAGAATTTACTTATTACAGTCATAAAAATTGCCTGTACAGAACTGTCTCCTGGAAAATTACTGTGTGTATTTATAATTTTATATATATGTTTTTTATTTTACTACTAATTTAAACTTATTGCTTTAATTTTATTGTTGGGAGAATTTCCTTAAAAACAATTAACATTTTATATATTATATATTATAGGCTTTAGAAACCAGCTTAACAGAAAAATTAGGAATAATGTTTAAACAAATGAATCATTATGACATTGGGCATTCTGTTATTGTTCCATCAGCTGCTGTTCTAATTCTATTTACATTAAATAGTCTGCTACAAACTGTATTTATTTTGAAATACATTTCAGTCTGTTCTATGACTTACCTTTTCTTCTCATAAATAATTCTGAAAGGAAAATCAAACCTGCAGACTCGGATAGAGAAGTTGGCAGAATTATTTGATTCATGTCCAGATACAGAGGACTTCAGAAAGTCAGTTTTGTTTTTATATTAAAAAAAAATCATATAAAGATGCAATAAAATAAAGTTTATTTTAAATTTCATCAAAAGGCTTGTTATACATTCAGTTTGATAAAGCAATTATTTTTGATGGGCCATCTTTGTGCATAAAGCTTTACAGCTGAAGATGTTCTGTTCATCGGATCGAAAACATCGTGTTTCCAAACTTGTTATTGTTGTTAAAAGTGTATTATTTGCTTTTTTAAGTTAATGTAAAATCAAACTAACCATTGTAATTAAGTTTCTAAGGAATTTGATTAAATGAGATTGTTTTGTAATACAGTAGATTTGTGATTATCCAGCTTGATGGCCGTGTTTAAAGTTTTTCTATATGAATAGAAAGTACAAGTTATAAATAAACAAAAAAAATTTTTATAATTATTTTATACTTTTTATTACAGTACAGCATTATTAAATAATAATGTGTAAAAATACAATTGCAAATGTTTTCATAAAACATACGGTTATTCCACGAATAATGCATCGTGGTAATTGCAGACATCTTACTGCCCTTTTGCCCAAAATTTTGTATCGAAACATTATTGTGTCTACATAAAAATTACAACTGAAAAATAAACCACATACGGGATGCATTAACATTCTTGACTGCACAGTCAGTGCTTTATCTTTAATCTCCATGTTATCAGACTTGGCTGTATCAAATTAAGCGGGATAATCGCAAGTCTACTCTATAAAGAAAGTGTACTAACATGAAATGAAAGCTATTAAGCAAAAGAACATTTTAAAATTTTAAATATGTTTTTAGTTATTATATCAGTATAATTTTATTTCAGAATCATGATATCATAAATTATAAAATATGAATTGTTCATCAAATAGAACATACATTTAAAATATTTTTTAAACATTGCGTGGTCGGGTATTTTATACTTATATGTTTTTATCGAAACCTTTATATTTTAACACAAAGCTAGGCAAGGATTTTATTTCCAAACTGAGTTTAAATCACTGGAGCATTTCAATATTAAACTAGTAGACAACTACAGTAATTATAACAAACTTTGAATTAAACCAGTGATTTAAGCTTCTACTTAATATTTTATTTTTATTAAGGATTGCATGAAGAAGAAATATTAACTAAAAATAATTATTAAAATTTTCTGGCTTTTAAGCATAAAATATAATTGTTACTACTATAATTTGATACTCTTATTATTTTAGATATAATTTTTATCATATAAATATAAAATGTTTATAATATATGTATTTTATATATAAATTGTTTAAATTGTATATCATTTTACAGATTGCAGAGAAAGATTACAAAAAATCTATTATGTTTTCGCTTCGAATTGTTACGGTCGATCATTATCTGTCAACTCCCTTGGAAGGCCTTGATGTTTCTTATTCTGATTTTCGAGGATGTGAAATAAAACATGTTCCTGTGATAAGAATTTTTGGCACAACACCTAAAGGTATTTGCATGTTCAATATTTAATTACACAAAAGTGACTTGACATATACTTACAAAAGCCAAATGACAGCATCATCTTTTATTATTATGAATTATAATTACAAAATATCTTGCAAATAATCTAAAAAAAAAAAAAAA
>NW_019386172.1:23378-54759 GCF_000671375.1 Centruroides sculpturatus | reverse complement strand
TTTTCCTTTTTTTTTTTTTTTTTGTATTTGGGTTGTTTTATAAATTAAATAAATTTTCTATTAAATCATTTTAAATGAACCTCTAGACAAAATTCTAATTAAATTCAGTAACTTTGCTGTATTTCGTTTAATATGTGAATTAAATTTGATTCTGTACTAATCTTTGTAATCATAAAATGTAAGCTAGAATAAATTAAAGAAAACATTTAATGAAAGATTTAATAAAGAAATATTGAAATCATAAATTTAAAAGTAGATATACTTTTGTAGGTAATATCATCTGTAAAAACTAGATGAGAGACAATGAGATACTAAAAACACATTGATATCCGGCAATGAGTTTAGTATAATAAAAACATATTCAATGTATTCTTAGATTTATCTCGGGAAATGTACAGAATTTGAATAAATTAATGGATCAAATATGTAACCAACATTCAAAATTTTAAAGTTTTAATGTAAGCCAATAAGAAAATAACACATGAAACAATACCAAACAGGATAAATCCTTTGTAGAACATTGTTAAAATTCAGATTTCATAAATACATCTCCATGCCATGGATAAATTTTCCATATCTCTAAAATTAATGCATTTGTTTTTTATGACTCTTATTTATTTCTTGTACGTTTTCTAACTGAGAAAGACCTATGAATAAATCATAAGCATTTTTGATAGAAATTAAACTCATTGATGGATGTAAGGTGTAAGTTATATACTTTTGTACTATTCAATAAAAATTTTAAGATAGAATTCAATTTTTTTATTCATTTTTGTACAGTATGGAATGCTGATTTATTGGACTAGATCTTAATTCATTTAGTTGATGATAATATAAAATTATCCTCCCAATATATACAGGATGAAAAATGTATTATTACAGAAAAATCTTATTTTGAGCAAGTTTTTAGCATATATTTAATTAATCTTTATTCAGTTTTTAAAATGTTTTATTCAAAATTTATTTTAGACCTTCAGGTTTATTTGAATGCTAGTTGATTTATTTAAAAGCAAAATAATTTATATTTAGTCTGTATAACATCCTTATTAGAAAATAAAACCACAAAGATACTATTAATTGAGAAATATCAATGATAATAGAAAAAAAAATGTCCTTTTTATTTAAATAAAAGGATATATTCAGGTTTCCCTTCATTTCATTTATGATTTTAGATTTTAAAAATGTCTATAATAACTATGTAAATGATTAAAATAATTTACTAAGTTGAGCTAAGATTTAGCATAATTATTGAAAGAACATAATATGTATTACAATAAACAATAATCTTTCTCTTTAAGACTTATAACATTAAAACATTATATAAATTTAATTTTTTTTAAATTTTCACCATATTTACATTTTTTTTATAAAGCTTTTTTAATACAAAATTGAAGATAGATTATAGATATACTATATTAAATGAAACTAAATTAAATTTTAAGTAATATTGAAAAGAAAATCCAGACATTAAGAATATGCAATAGAGTTCCATTTATCCAAGATGATATGGTCCACAGGTTTCTTGGATAACTAAAGACTTGGATTTATGTGCTATTTTTGGTACAAAGTGATCAATAAATTATATGAATACTGTAACAAAATGAAAATTTTATGACTATTACCATGAAAATTTTAAAATTTACAAAGTTGCTTATGAGTTAAGCTTCTAAAATTTAGTGGAATGATAGTTAATCAATGGTTGTTAACAAACTTAATACAGAATTCTTTAGTTTGGCTATTGCAATGTTACATTTAGTAAGATACTTTTTGAGTATAACTTCAATATGTTAAACTGATACATTATCTAATATTTTATCTTTGTTTTTTATACATCAGTATTTTTAATGCTAATTAAAATTCAGTGGCAGAATTAAAATTTATATTTAAATAAATACTATATTCTGTGTAATGATGACTTTTCAAAATCTGATGCTTTGTCATGGAGACTTTGCATAAATTGTTTTTGAAAATTATTTTTAATGTGTTTGGAGAGTTTAAAAATTAAAAATTTAATATAAATTATATGCTTGCTTCAATATTTTCACAGTAGAACAAAATAAATTGCTCTGTATACATGTACTACATGTGCACAGATACTAAATGATTTGCTATTATTTAGATTTGTATAGGTCGGAGCTGTCTCACCTCTCTTTCCTGCAACAGGTCGTTAAACCTGCTCACTTGTCAAGATGGCTATGTTACGATTGTTGGTCCCAAGGGCCTGGACTTCTTATGTCGGTCGAGTGGAGGGAGAGTATTCGGGGTCAACGATAAGGCGAAGGCAGTATATGAGTAAAAGAGGACACCATTTAATAACTAAAACAAGGTTTATTAAAACAAACAAGATCAACAGGAATTACAAATACCAATTTTGACGCTAAAACACTTGAGGGCTCGAGAGAGAGTTTATAGTGGGTTGCATACCTCTTTATAGGTTTCCACGGCAATTCGAGTCTATTGATGGCACACAGATATCCAAGAAATGTTCTTAAGCATCCCAAATTTGCACAAGTAAAAAGTTCGCAACTGTGGTGACAGACGATATCAATGTTGGAGGTTCGGAATTTCGGCAGTTTTGTGGATTCTCCTCGACGGTATTCGATGACGTCGGTCCAGCTTTCGTTAAGAGACTCCCCTGAGAGGGGGACTGAATGTGTTTCCGGGATCAGAACAAGTGATGAAATTTGGATGCTAAGTATAAACTTTCGTGCAAGTCGAGTTTTAGGCTGTGTGGAAACAATAGAATGTTGATAGTTATGGAAGGAGAGTTTCAAATGTTCTTAGCTAAGATTGTTTTCTAACCAATCCGTTATAAAACAGAAGTAGAAATAATTAAAATTTTAGGTTTATAAAAATTCCAGATCTCACATTTTATTTTAGATTTGCTAATATTTATGGGAAAGGTCCATTTGCAAGTACATCTGTCCCTTGATAGTCTGATGTTTTGTAATCCGACATGCTCAGTAGTCCAATGCACCTCCCGTCAAGGTACCCATCCTCGTTATGTCTCTGCTTGCACAGAAGCATGTCGCAACGTGAATCTCGCCATCCAATTCTTACATGATGACACACATTTCATGTATTTTCTGTGAGCAGTTCTGTTCGAACAGTTGGAGTAGGGAATATTGTAGGCTACTGCTAGCAAAACAATGCCAAATATGTAATCACTTTCGGTAATCCGGACACTTTTGGTAATCCAACACCCCTTTGGTCCCATACCTATCGGATTATCAAGGGACAGCTGTATTGGCATTAAGTGGTTCAGAATTTGTGCAGCTTATGCATTAAAAGTATTTTTTCCTTTAAAAATAGAGTATTCTTGATGAGCCTTATTAATCATAATTAACTTTTAAATTCAACATTTTAATATACACAAAGTCCCCACTTAATGTCATTAACAGATTCTTCAAAACTGTGATATTTTAAAATAAACCTATTTTACCATAGAATAATTGATGTAAAGAAGATATAATTCACAATCCATTTACAAGTATTCATTGGCACTTTATGAGGGTGCAGTATTTAGAAAGATGCTATATGGAGGTTTGACTTTTAACATATTTTTCATTTTTATCCTACCCTATTATAAAATGTTTCAGTAGTCACACACACACAAATTCAGATTATTAATAATTTGGTATCTTTTCAAGAGTTTTATTTTAATCCAGGTTAATACAGCTGTCCCTTGATAATCCAACAGGTATGAGGCCAAAGGGATGTCAGATTACCAAAAGTGTCCAGATTACCGAAAGTGATTACATATTTGGCATTGTTTTGCTAGCAATAGCCTACAATATTCCCCACTCCAACTGTTCGAACAGAACTGCTCACGGAAAACACATGAAATGTGTGTCATCGTGTAAGAATTGGGTGGGGAGATTCACGTTGTGACATGCTTCTGTGCAAGCAGATGCGTAACAAGGACGGGTACCTTGAAGGGAGGTGCGTTGGACTATCAAGGGACAGCTGTACTTATAAGGAATAAAAGAATACAAACTGTCTTTCAGTGTTAAATTATTCAATAATATATAAAAACAATTACAATATAAAAACAAAGCAAGTATTTTCAGCAATGCAATGCTGTCTTCTTCAGGCTAACAGAATTCCAAATAGAATTTGGAATTCACATATTCAGTTTTTGTTGGAAGTCAAGCAATATCAAGAAAACAATATAAATTTGCAATTATAAAAATAGAGAGCTTTAAAAATTCAGAGGTCACTATTACAATAAACGTTAATTGCTCATTCTTTACTCAATTAATTAACTGCATATTGGTCTTCTTGTTCCACAGTAAAATGTATGGATGGATAAATAACCTTACAAACTTCAACAGCTTGTGTGTTCCATCCCATGCAATCAATGCATTATCTACATAATGCAAACATAATAATGGATAATGTACTGCAAGGAGAGCTCCAAAACCTTAAACTCTATATTATGCATAACCGATTTCACAAGTATGGCTGATAAAGGAGAGCCCATGAACACACCTCTCTGCAACAATAATATCAAAACAGTTATTGTGTTTTATTAAATTAAGGCTCCCATACTTGTAGAATTTGTTGAATACAGTGGGTGTCCGGAAGTTCCATTAAAAACATACAACTAGTTTTTGATATGTTTGAATCTTTATATTTTACGATGCTAGTAGCGCATGCGTGGAAATGCTACCGCATTGGCGATATGATGTTAGGCACGTTTCGTTTTTTTACACGCTGATATAATGCAATCCATACCCCGAGTAGATCGAGGGTGGGAACATTGCACACTTCTGAAGTAGCCGTGAGAAGCGCTTCCCAGATGAACACCAGCCTTCGATCATTGCAGCATTTAATTATTGCCGTTCTGGGCCATAACGGGTTGTAGCCTTGCTCGAGAACTTTTTTAGCGAGCTCTGTAGAACATCTTCCTTTGGCCATGTCATCCTGATGCTTAGCAAGGCGGGAGGCGAGCATTCTTGTTGTTGCTCCTATGTATGTTGTAATAGCTCCCGTTGCTGGATTTTCTAGGTGTATCGTGTAAACCCCTGACTTTTCTAAAGTGGTTAACCTGTCCCAATCATTGCAGATACACCTGCGTAGGTTTGGTAGGGGGTTATGGGTAGTATGAAATTATACCGCCGGAATATGCGGCTGATGCGTTTAGAGTTTGGTCCAAGATACGGCAATGATGACTGGATCACGGATGCTTTTTCCTTTCTGTACAGCGTGGTACATGGATATAGGGACTCTTTTACCTTACGGAGCACATGTTCATATTTGCCATGTGTGAATCCTGCAAGCGATACCGCTACTATGATGATGTCTAATTCGATTTTTGTTGCTAGCTGCGTCGACAGAAGCAGTAATGCTCTTCTAATGAGTGCAGCAATCGCAGCATTAATGTACCATGATTGTTGGAAAGCATCTGCCGGGATAGAGCGATAGTATCATTTGCTAGATGTATCTAGCAAATGGAGAAAGGAAAGACCTAGGCTAGCATGGCAGGACATCATAAAAAAATGGATTGGCTCAAGCTTGGTAAAAGCCTACAGCTGTGAAGAGTGATGAAAAACTGCATCAACTACAACCTTCTGTAAAGAGGATGCCATGTGAATGAATGAATGAATATTTATTGGATGACGAGATCATTTTATATTGTAAATTTGCATAGTTAATATTGTATATTTACAAGTTTTTTTTATATAATATTGTATGTACGGTACAATGTATTGAATATTATAATGTCATTTGTATGTACATGGTGAGCAAATGAAAAGTTTTTTGCAGGAAGTAAAATGTAAGTTTGGCAAGACACAAGTCTAACTTGTGGTTTGACATTGTGAGCCACTGTCATCTGAATATGCATTACCTGCTTAATTTTCAGTTTTTATGGAGAGAGATCCTTTTGCCCAACACAGTTTTTCTTATGAAATTTTCAAACTTTAACTAAATATATTTTATATTAAGTTGACATTTGGAAGTTTATTGGAATGTTATTATAGAACATTTGTTCATTTCCAATAAAACAACATACAATCAACAACACAAAACAAGCTAATACTGTACTTAATAAACAAGACAAATGAACATTTTTTCACCACAAAATTATAAGAAAGCAAATGTTTCAACCATGTTAAATGGTCATCTTCAGGCAAACTCCCTAAGATGCTCATTTAACACACACAAACATTTTATTATAATTTTATGCTGGAAATTGGTTTCATTCACTTTGTTTAAAAAACAGAATTTTCATATATATATGTGTGTGTTTAATTTTTAAATTAATGTTAATTGTTTTTAGGTAAAAAAGCTTGTTTACACGTTCATGGAGTTTTTCCCTACATAAGTATACCTTTTGATGGAGGAGGATACGAACGACCCGAAAAATTCATACAGCAGTTAGCTTTAAGCATAGATAAAGCTTTAAATGTGGCAAATGGAAATTATTCCCATGTACAGCATGTATATAAAATTTCTCTCTTAGCAGGAATGTAAGTTTTTATTTTAATATTTTAAAATAATTTTAAATTTAATTTTGTTAATAGTATTTATAATATACTATGTCAATAGATAATAATATGTTATTATTGTGTAGTCCTTTCTACGGATATCATGAAAAAGATCAAAGGTTTTTAAGAATATTTTTTTATAATCCAGTTGATGTAAAAAGGTGAGTAGATTAATATTGATCTATCTGTTTATACAAAATAACAAAAAATTATATTCATTTTTAAAAAACAATTGATTATGGCAGAAAACTAGTACTTGCTTTTTCTGAGAGTTTTAAAATGTTTTTATTGTGAAATAAAACATATAGCAATTTAAATGAATCTGAAATAATATAAATCAAATATGAACAGCAAGAAAAATAATTATTTTAAAGAAATAAAAAATCGTGTTGTTTAGAATACATTTGTAAAGTTAAGCAAATCGGTCATAAACTACTAATTCCATTCAATGTGCATGCTTAATGCTGACGATCTTTCAAATGAAACTCTAACAAAATTCATGAAGGAAAGCATTAGCGTATGGTGAAGAAAATGACATCCAGCGATATTATTGATTCTAAATCTACTCAAGTGTGTAAATTGGAATTAAAAAGTGAAATGATACAAATATCAGTCCATGTTAAGCAATCTAAGAAAACTGCTTTGGATAACAATGAACTGGCAACATTTACAGTGTTGATTTTATTAATAGAAGTAGCCATTTTCTTGTAAATGAATCAATCACAATATCCAGAAAAGAAAGAATGATGATGACATCATTCACATTTCACTCATTATGACTTTTAGTAAACACATTTAATAAAAATGAGTATGTATCTTTTTGGTCCCCTCTGTATAATTCTGATTTTGGAAGATATTTTTCTCTAATTGTTATTAATTTCTTTTTGATTATCTTAGTATTTATACTATTGATATGTTTAAGTCAATTGAGGTATATATAAATGGTATCATTGTTATTTCTTATTTCTACTGGACATTTTAACATCAATTTTTGAAACTGAAGTCGTGTGTGTTGCTGTGTATTCGTGTTTTTTCCTTTTAGATTTCTCTGTATGGGCAGTTATTTCTATAATTTCATCTTTTAATCTAGAATTTGTAGAGTCAATTCAGAAATATCAGTATTGCTAGATGTCATTTTCTTTGTGATTGGAACCAACTTTCTCTTGTTAATTCTAAAGCTGGAACTATCTTTCAAATACTAAAATTCACATTTTCATCTCACTTTCCAGCATTCATTGATTAAAAATCAAACATTTTTGGCTACCTTTGGTGGCTTGTGTCAGATTAAGGAGATTCTATATTGAACGTCTATAACAGGTTTGAAGTTTGGAATAATGCTGTTTTTCTTTGATGTAATTATCTTTGAATTAAAATACAGTGGGTGATCGTTTAATCTGAAGCAGGCCACTGAATGTAGCCGAAAACATTCATTTTTTTTAATCAGTGAAAGCTGGAAAGTGAGAGGATGGTGTGAATTTTAGTATTCACTAGCATTTTCTTTGTGAATTTCATTGAACTGTCGTGAATATAGAGCATGAATGTTCATTAGTAATTTGTTTAACTTGTTTGACTTTATGAATGTACTCTGAGTATGATCTATTAATAAGATCAACCATTTATTATGTAAGTGTATTCTATGATTAAAGTTAATGTTTTCAGATAAAGGTCACATTAGAAGGACATAATAGTATGTTTGTAGCTTATGTAACTTATAATATATGTATAAGTTATATATATATGTATTATTATATATATACATTACTAGCAGTTTCCGCCACGCGTTGTTGTGGCTCAAAATGTATCTATTATAAATGTATAACACTTCCTCTGTAGGGGGAATTTTTCGAAAAATCCCTTCTTAGTGTAAGTATATTCTCTTGACATACCCTATTAAAATGCAATCAAAAATGCAAAAAACTGCATCTAAAATAGTATAATAGAAGCCAAGTTCTTCACGGTAAGCCTTAATCCTGTCTTTCTCCCCCAAAGGGGAATATTGAAAAATCCCTTTTTAGTATATATTCTGTTGATGTACCCTATTAAAACACAATCAAAAACGCAAAAAACCGCATCTAAAATAGTATAATAGAAGCCACATTCTTCACGGTAAGCCTTAATTCTGTCCATCTTCCCCCAGTGGGGGGAATTTCGACATGTATATTATATAAAAACATGTGTGTATTCGAATGCAGCGTTGTGTCAAAATTTCAAAGGAATCGGTAGGAACAAACGAACATTACATTTTTATTTATATAGATAAATAGAAGATGATCTACTATAGTTCATTCTCACAGAAAAGCAAACTTAGGTCATCGTACTCATAGCGCCATCTGTTGGACATAAAAGCCTTAATCCTAGATGATATCTTTTAATTTATATGAATATTTAACATAATAATATACAGCCTATGTACCCTGAAGTTCCATTCTAAATACAGGTATACCTCTCCTTATGTCGCTAATTGGTTCCAGGAGAGGTGACTTAAGTCGAAAAATGATGTAAGTCAAATTTACTTGTCACTAGGCTAAACCACAAATAATTGTTCCCAGTTCTGTATTTTATTTATAAATGCATTTTTTAATAATATATGGTTAATAAGAATCTATTTTAAGTTTACAAACAAATAAATTTTAGTTTTTAATACAGTTCAGAAAAAAGTAATTTAAATTTACGAATTCATGTACATACAGTACATACTTGGTAATGTACATGTTTACAGTACGTTGCGGACTCTTTATTTGTGAATGTGGTTTGCTCTAAGATATTATAAAATAAGATGATTTATGCAAGGTTAAATAACAAATACAGTTATTAAAATTATCTTCCAACAGTAGAAAATAAACTAATTTATATGAAATTTACCAATATCGAGTAGCACTGACAACGACGCAAAACGGTAGATATTGGAGCTACCATGAAAAACACCAATATTGAACACTTAAAGACCGCTAAATAAGACGACAACAAAGATACACAGATGCTTTCGTGTTTCGTTCTCTAGGATTTATGATGATTATATTAACATTTACTGTAAATGTACATATTTTAATATGATTTTATGTGCTTTAACACTTTTCTAGTGATATTACGACTTCAATATTTGTGGCAGATGGACGTAAAGTTGAATAAAATGACTTAAACTTGTATTTTATTTTTCCATATATTTTTTGACAAACGACGTATAATCGAGAACGACATAACTCAAGGTATACCTGTATTGGTGAAAGAATTTTTGAAATCGGATGAATAGTTTCAGAGATTACCCCTACATACAAACTACAAACATTACCTCTTTATAATATTAGTATAAATAATACATAAATTTAATAATAAATTTTTATGTTAAAATTCTTACTTTTTGTCATTCTTTAATGCAAATTTATTACTGATATGATTACACTCCTCAAAAGTGATATTGCAACACCATAAAGGAATGTGCATAGTCAAATGAAAATTGCAAGATTGGTAGAAGTGACAGAGATATGCAATGATTAAGTTTGCATGTGCATTGGATCATGTGGTACCAGTTTTGGGTTATGAAGATCAATAGTCAGCTCAAGCCATATATGCTATCAATGACGGTTTATGGCAACTGAACATTTGAAGATACATAAAAAAAAATGCCTCAGAGACAACAGTGAATTGGATACCACCAGTTGACGGCTGGGGAATGAGACCATATCCTGGAACTGCACGACCTTAGTTTGTTGATGTGCATGGTTTTTACATGTGAGTACCATCTGGTTATGTTTGACACAAGAACACAGGAACATCTGCCAACACTTCAAAGAGGGAGTGGATTGAACTGGTGCATGACAGTGTGCAGACTGGCATATTTTCCAAATGCCCATTGGGACCAGTTTGCAAAGGTACATGACATCCAAAGCCACCTTTTGCCATCAATGGATGCATTTGTGTCCACCCAACCATTCGCAACAGGTTACATGAAGTCAGGCTGCATGCATGGCAACCAGAACCAGGCTGCCATTAACTGCTCAACACAGGACTGCACACTTGGTGTGGTGTCATTATCATGGGTATTGTTTACAGATGAATCCTGCTTCTGTCTGTAGAGGAATGACAGCCATAGACAGGTATGGTAGTATCCCAAGGAACACTACATGCTAGCTCTTTTTGCCAAGTGTCACACAGGGCATCTTGATTTGGGAAGGCATCGTGTTTGATCAGTGGACAGCCCTGGTGCACATTTCCAGTACTCTGACAGTGGACCAGTATATCACACAAAATGCAGGGCATGTGGTTTGGCCACTGATGCAGGCTGCTTCCAAAACAGTATTCCAGCAAGATAATGCTAACTGCCATCACATGGTGGACTATCATCAGCCTGAACAGAATTCACATCCTTCCTAGTCAGCAGCCTCACTGGATCTCTCTCCTTTGAACACCTGAAGGATTTCATCTGACATGGTGTTCCAGTAATCACCACTACATACCAAAGATGACATGTACACTTCAGTGGACACAGCTTGGCAATGGATACCTCGGAAACCATTAATTGCCTCATTGATAGTATGCAGTAATGAATATGGCCATATTTATTACTGAATAAATAGATATCTGTTACATATCTTTGTTTGTTGTTTTAATCATTTCCATATCTCACCTTTGCCAGTCCTGCAATGTGCATGTGGCTAAGTGCATTCTTTTGTGGTGTTGCAATTTCACTTTTGTGAATAAACTCATAGCATTAAAATTATCTGAAGAAATTCTTGCTCTCTAGATTTGTATGCTTGGATTTAAGGGTATTTACAGGTACAAACACAAGCACAATATTTTCTTGTATATGTCATTTGTTCATTGGGCTGCAATTTGAAAAAATTGTAGACCTATAAGTTTTCACTGTTGTCTGTTCATCTGTCTTTTTTAATCTTGAGAATGTAGTTAGATAGATGAAAGACAAGACAAGATATGGGAACCTTAGGGGCAGGAAGTCTCAATTAATTATATAAGGACTTCTGATATAAACCAGAAGTTGTTATTTTAATTCAAAAATTTTTTCCCAAAAGATGTTAGATAGATGACTGGCATGACTCTATTGTTAAAGGAATGATGTATGATGTATAGGGCAAGTCACCACTAATTCGAGGTGGAGAGCATATATTTTAGATTAAAAATATTATTATTTTTGAACTTGTAAATTGTTATATTCAAAAGTCTTAACATAAATGATGATTTGAATAAAATTTCTGATCATTTTTACTAATTTAATTTAGAAAATGATAAAATAATCAAAATATTTTAAATAATTTTATTTACATAAATATTATACAATAAATTAATAAGTATAATAACTTATAGATAAAGAAAATAATATAATTTTGTCATTGTTTTTGCATATTGAAAAGCTTTCAACACGATAATATTACATAAAATAATTCACTTCATTTTATCTCAGAAAACTTACCTACATAAATCTGCATATAATTATTAAAAATGACAAAACATTTTTACTGAAAATAGCAAAATATTAGTAAGTTTGGATTTTAAACAGATATTATCAGTCTTTTAATATCAAATTCAGCAAAATTATACTGTAAAAATATTTAATATAGTAGAACTTTGAGTATCCAAACACCGATTAAACAAATGTCTAATTATACAAACCATCACTTGCCCTTCTTTATCTTTCCCACTGACGTCACACTGCAATTCTCCTATATCATGCAACTGTGTAATCAAGTGATACCTACTTACTGTGACAGAGATCCAAGTGATGAGTAGTATGTTAATCACAAATTGATGAATAAATAAATACAGTACATTTACAATACTGTTTTCCTATCCTGTAATTTCATTCTTTACATGTTAATTCACTTATCCGAATCACCTATAGAATGAATCAATTTGGTTAATCAGAGTTCTACTGTATATATATATAAACAATTAAGAATTTACATCAATTCAAAAATATATTAATTTTACATAAAATAAGTAATTAACTAAATATAAAGTAATTAAGGAGAAAAGTTGTATTAGAATAATTGCAGATTATTTTTTTTAAATCAGAAATAATAAACCTTCTGCTAGGAAAAAGTCAAAAATAATTTATTTTTTATTTTTCTTTTATTGTAAGTATTATATTACAGAAGTAAATATTGTAGAACATATATGAACATCTTATATCTATACCAGAATTGTTGAAATCAATTCCAAATGATTGCCGTAATGCATTGGGTTAGTTTTTGTCTACTATTAATAATTAAATTTTAAGTGATTTGTTACTAAAGGTTAGGCTACTTCTAGAAACAAATTACTTAAAATTTAATTATTAATTGTAGCTAAAAACTAACCCAACGCATTGCGGCAATCGTTTGGCATTGATTAATAACTTCAGGTTTGAGAGGTTGTTGAGAATCATTGACAAGTTAATCAAGATACATTTCTGTATTTAAAACAAAACAAGCAATTATTTATTGTGACATTGTCACAATACCAGGCTGCAATTTCTAATCATATTTTTATTTATTTAATTTAAAATATATGCTCTCCACATGAAATCAGTAGTNAAATGAGATTGTTTTGTAATACAGTAGATTTGTGATTATCCAGCTTGATGGCCGTGTTTAAAGTTTTTCTATATGAATAGAAAGTACAAGTTATAAATAAACAAAAAAAATTTTTATAATTATTTTATACTTTTTATTACAGTACAGCATTATTAAATAATAATGTGTAAAAATACAATTGCAAATGTTTTCATAAAACATACGGTTATTCCACGAATAATGCATCGTGGTAATTGCAGACATCTTACTGCCCTTTTGCCCAAAATTTTGTATCGAAACATTATTGTGTCTACATAAAAATTACAACTGAAAAATAAACCACATACGGGATGCATTAACATTCTTGACTGCACAGTCAGTGCTTTATCTTTAATCTCCATGTTATCAGACTTGGCTGTATCAAATTAAGCGGGATAATCGCAAGTCTACTCTATAAAGAAAGTGTACTAACATGAAATGAAAGCTATTAAGCAAAAGAACATTTTAAAATTTTAAATATGTTTTTAGTTATTATATCAGTATAATTTTATTTCAGAATCATGATATCATAAATTATAAAATATGTTAAGGATACTTCAAACTAACATACATTATTGTATAAAAACATCATTATTCTATATGTATTTTATTGCATTTATATCTTTGACTCTTANTAGATTAAAAAGTAAATATTAATTTATTCATAATTATTAAATTTATCAAGAGAAGGTACTTAAAGCCTACTACCTCTAGGGAAGGTTACTTAATATTTAATTATTGAATAGTAGCCATATTATAGCTTGATCTAATCTTGCATTGTTTGATCTTTAAATGTGAGAACCCAAGGAAAGTACTTGGAAATAAGAGACAACATGGAATTGGCACACAAATTACTAGACAAGTATCAAGAGAAAGCATTGATTATTTTGCTGGATTCAAAGACACTCACATTATAAGGAGGATGATTACAATGTTGAATGATAAAACATCAAAACAGTTTAGAAACTGGATACATTTAATTTGATAGGTTTTAAAAGCATTTATCAAATTAAATGTTTCTGGCATCTAAACTATTTGAATAGTGTGAAATATGGAACATATAAAACCACAAAAAAAGCTTGGTTGGCTTGGAGTTTTGGAGTTTAGATGTCAAACGATAATTTACTAAATATAAAGGAAGGGTCCAACCTGTGTCCTTGAGTCTAGGTTTTACTAGATTAATGGAGTTTAATGAGCTAAACCAGAAGTGCTTGAATTTTTGTCTGCTCTCTTTATTTCTGATGCATTGGTTGTTTGAAGTGCATATATGGGAGGCCTTTTTGAATTGTTTCTAATAAAAAGTTCAGAGGGGAAATGTTTTCCCAGCATACAATAGGAATATCTGCCCGTTTGGAATGTCGTTGGACTTGTTTTCATAAATTCCATTTTAGTTTCTTTGCATACCTGTTGTGCAGCACAGCAGATACTCAAACTTCTTTCAACAATTAATAAATAATAAATAAATGAATTATTATTAATAATTTTTGTTGTTCGAATATCATTTTTTAGTTGCATATTTTTTGTAAATAACAAGCTTATTAACAAACACACCCAAACAACCTTAGAATGCAGCAATACTTTAATTACTAAAACATTTTTGGTCATTTTAATGACCTTCTTCAAGTAGAATACATAACAGAATGCCATCCAGAAGTTTAAACAATAACATTATTGAATACAGATTCAAATATTGTGATAACTTCGAACATATTCAAAAATAATAACATAAAATATATAGTGAAAGGAATACAAGCAATTATTTATTGTAACATCATCACAATGCAAAGCTGCAATTTTTAATCATATTTTTAATATAATTCATTTAAAATATATGCTATCTATCTCAAATTAGTACTGTAGTGTCTTGTTCCTATACATCAGTGTTTTTCAACCTGTGGGTTGCAACCCTCAAGGGAGTTGCAAAGCCTTACATGGAGGGTCGCAGGTAAAAGAAAAAGACAAGTGTTTGTAGGTTCTACACTACAATAAAAAAAAAAAAAAAAACAGTTTCAGTGAGAAGGCTATGCCTGTTTATTTTAAAGTACAATTGGTTTTTCAATTGATATTTAGGTCTCAACAGAAAGAAAATTAAACATAGTTTTTAAAATCACTGGCATAGTTTTAATATTTCCCTGTCGGTCACCAGAATTTTTTTAACTTGTAAAGGGGTCGCGTATTCAAGAAGGTTGAAAAACACTGCTGTACATCATACTTTTCCATTAGCAATGGAGTCATGCTGGTCATCTATTAACTGGTTTCAGGGGAAGTTTTGAATTGAAATAATATGACTTCTGGTTTGCATCTGAAATTCTTATATAATTAATTGGGACCTCCTGCCACTAAGGTTCCCATGTGTAGTCTTGAATTTAATTTGTCTAACACTGTTCTTGAGATTAAGGAAAGACAGACAACAGTGAAAATTTATAAGTCTACAATTTTTTTAAATTGCAGTCCAACAAACACTAAACAAATAACTACGTTAAATAATAAATAAAGACAAATACGAGTGAACCAATAAACATAAATTTATTGAATTAAAAATGTAAACTGTTCATGATAGCCATTACAGGGCTTCAAGTCACTTAAAGAGTGGGTATTCAAAACAGAACTTCCATGCCATCAAAAGAGAATTTTCATAATAAATTCAATTTTATCAAAAATTGTAATTTGCTTTGAATTTGAGCCAATGTGTTCAATGCAATTATTAATGAACTGTTCAATTTGTCTTCTAATGAATCTGAAGATAAGATATTTTACGTCCCAAAAATGTTTATCATATTAAAACTTCTGCCTATTAAAGTTGCTTGTGTTTTAGGAGCCAGAATTCTGTTGTTATGTTTAAGATATAAATAAAACAGACAAGCTAAACATACTTTTTTATAGCTTATTACAATGGTTTTACAATTTATAATATAGTGTGAAATATAGTGCTGAGCAGCACCTTAATACTTCCAACATATGACTTATTACCATAGCCCCTTTTATATCACTTGTTCTGATATATGACATTATTTTTTATCTTCTAAATTTAAAAGTGCTTTAGCCAATATATTGCACCACCTGATATATTGCTTATTTGATTTGTCTCCCTACATGAGTGATATAATGGGGGTTACTGTACTAAAAGCACAATAACTCTGTATTGATAAAGAAGTAGGAGTGTCGCAAGACAGAAATTATAAAGTTGGAAATGCCACTATTAGGAAAAGGCTAAAAAACTGTCTTAATATATAGAAATCCTTCTATTAAAAACAAAAACTTGAGCTGCTCATTCTAGTTAATACTGTTCATTCAATTTAATAATGATTATTCTGACTAAAAGTAAATTTATCTATGCTGTATTACACTTTATTATTACAATATTGTCTTTCTAAACAAAAAATAACTTAAATAAACCAGTAACAAATTGCTCAACTTCTCTGGCAACATTTAAAATGTTGGTGGTGCCAGCTGTTATCATATTTTATTAAGAAAACTTTTTATATTTTTTAACTATTATAAAATGACAAAAAGCTTAATTTCGAGGGGAGAGATGGGTTTTATAAAAGATTGTAAATGCTAATAACAAGTAAAATTGTCATTAAGTCCGACCCTACTGGAGATACACACAACCCCCATTATCTCCCACCCCCTCAACCTATAACAACCAAAATGTAATAGAATCGATTCCCCTAGTAAACAAACCTCCCTGCAAAATTTCAGAAACTTTCGAGAAAAAGCACAGGAGTTATTGAGCTTAAAAGAGGGTGAACTTTTTGTGTGCCATGCACACATACACTAAGGTCGAGACTACACTACTGTAAAAACAGCGTAAAAACCTCTTGCTGTAAAAGCATTTAATCACGTGACCCTGATATTTTACGCTTGAGCAGGTTGTAAAACCAGCGTAAAAGCGAGTTGAGCAGTGTTCAACTTTCGACGCAAATACGGCCGTAAAACGGTACCATCCAGCAATCAGAAGTCAGTGAAATCTAGGTCATTGCGACACGGTGCAAAAATGGAGGAAAATGAGCTTTTGTGTACATTCCCTCGTGGCTACTCTAGAATAGATCTGGAAAGATTTATCGAAAACATCCAAAAGTATTCGTGTATCTACAACAAGAAGTATCCTGATTATAATAATGTATGCTTAAAACTCGTGATATGGATGGCCAAAGGAAAATCCTTCAATTTAGAGGAGTATATAATGAAAAAAGCTAAGCTTAATAAGTGCTGTATATTATCTTAATTAATAATACGATAATAAAAGTTAATATATGAAAGTAAAGATATTACTTTTACTATGTTTGTAATTAGTACAAAAAAAAAACTCGTAGAATATAATCATTGTCTTTATAACTTCGATAGTACCGTCATCGTTAAAACTTTGCTAGATTGACCTCCACTGCAATCCAAACACAAACACAAATAGGTCACGTGATTAAAAGTTTTTACAGTGAAGGTTTTTACACCCGTTTTTATGCTAGTGAAGTCTTGGCCTAACATCCATACATACAGAAATTATCCCTAAATTTCTTTGCATTTCAAGGTGTCCTAAGTCTAAAATGTAAAAATATTGAGGGGTCAGGTTTTTACTGATTGCCATACTTTCCCTCTGTTATATATAACAGTCAGAGAAGTAAAAATAAATTCGTTTAATATTTATTAATATTTAATATAATTCAGACTCTGAAAATACTCCAAAAATAATAATTATCAAAATATTCAGATTATCTGTTGAATGAACTTTATTTATACTACTAATTAAAGAATCAAGCTAAAGTATTATCTGGCTACATTTTGGTTAATTAAATATACAAATGCAATTTAATTTAGATGAAAGATAGGCGATTAAGTTGCTGTTATTCACTGAAAAGTTAAATTTAATAAAAGATGATGACTTAATTGCTCACCTTTAGTCCAGATTATGTAGCATTTGTATATTTAATTAACCAAAATGTAATCCAATAATAGATCAGTGGCTTAGTTTCTGATATAATTATAGATTGCTGCCATCAAAAACTAATTTAAATGATTATTGCAAACTTTCACGACAGAGGGATCTCTTTTCAACATAAAACGTTATATCTACTCTTAAATGCTGCTTATCTTATTGCATTAATCAATTCAATCGTTTATAATGAATTATATATATTTTTGAACACATTACAAGCCATATATTTTAATTATTTATTCCACAGTTAATATAAATTTTATTATTGATAAAATTGAATATTTTGGAAGATAAGCAGACAGCCTTCATAAATTTCAGCAAAATGATTTAATTAGACATATGCTTTCAGCCTCCTTAATAGACTAGTTTCAAGTTGTGTATTGTTAACTGATTGAATGTAATATTCTTTTATTAATTAATAGAATCTCATTGTGTTATGATGTATGTATGACTCGAATCTGACCTATTAAGGAAGCCAAAAACTTTGTCTAATTTAGTGTTTCCTAAACTTTTTGGTGCATGTATTTTTTACACGTATGTATATATATATTTTATTTGTTTGTTTCAAAATTAATTTTTGTCTCCTGTGTCTTTCAATATCCCTACCACTCTTTCCTTCCAGCATCTCCTTGGGTTTTTTATGTTCTCATGAGGACGGTAGCACCCACTTTAAGAATCACTGGTCTAATTAAATTGTTCTACTGGAATTTCTGAAGATTGTCTGCTTGTTGTTGTATTTTTATTCCAGTTTAGGAAAAGTTTTGAATATTTTGTTAAAGAATCTTTTATGGTTTGATAATTTTTTATAAGCAAATAAATATTTTTCAGAACTGTAGAATTACTTCAAAATGGAACCATTATGAATCAAATTATGCAACCGCACGAAGCACATATACCATATATATTACAAGTAAGTTTCATACGATCTATAACATACATCTTACTTTATATTAATTGACAAAACATATATAAAATTTATTGTACAAATAAATAAATTTAAAAATGAAAGTAAAAATACTTACTGTTTATTAAAGCAATTTTGATTTTATTAATGAATTGCTTAATTAAATTTTAATGTGTTTTTTCTTTTATGTTTGCAAAAAAATTAATTAAATATTGTTAAAGTTATATCAGTTGTAATAAATTTTTTTTCTTTCAGTTTTTCATTGATTACAATTTATATGGAATGGATATGATAAATATTTGTGAAGTAAAATTTCGAAAAAATTTGAATGGAAATTCCCAGAATTCTGTATCGCAAAGTTGGAATACAAGTGATTTGGACCGGTAATATTTTAATGAAATTAATGAGTAGACAATATACAGGTTAAATATATTCAAATTATATATAAAAATTTAATGTTTACATCACCCTAAATTAGGTCAATTATATATACATTTCAACATATGAATTTATTAATGGCTGTTGCTATTAGGGACAAAGGAATAGTCATTATATAACTAATACAATTTTAGTATCTCTGCAAAGAAAATAAACAATTTATTGTATTTTTATGATTGAAAGCACTCTTCCATGAAGATCAACCATTTTGATCTAAAAATAAAGCTAAATAAGCCATGTGATTTAAAAACAAGAATAGTTTATCAAAGGAACCAAAACCAGACAGAAAAAAATGTATTTAGTCATATGCAAGATCCAAATTTGTGTCCTTTATTTATCCTGGCTTCTATTCACTTAGAGCATTTTTCACAATAGTGAAAGAATTAATTTTGTTACTGTTTGGAGTCGTATTTTCACCCCAAACTCAGTTATTGTCAATTAAATTTTGGTTTCTTTGAGTGGACATGTTGTTTATTCATTAGTGTTTATACTTTGATCTTATGCTTGTATCTAAAAAAGTATTTTAGTTAAGTAAAGCTAGTTTAGTTAGCAAAGCAAATTGTTTTTGTTTATAATTTATATTATGGAAAATAAATATAGTTATTGTTTTTAGCAATAAACTAAAGATTTTTTGCTTTTTTGTTAAACTTCCAATTAGATTAGTTTGTTCTTTGGCAGATTTGTGATTTTAATTCTAGTTTTTTAGAACCTATATATATTTCAGATATAATGACAATAAGAATTGTAAGTTATAATGTCTAATAGATGAGCAATTACTGGAGTCATTTGATTGTCTTAGAGGGATGAGCAGCTTTTAACCAGACAAAACAGAGTTTCAATGTCTAAGTTGATGTCTGATGTGTGTCTTATGTGTGTTTGATTTTAAGTGATAAAAGAAACAGTGCACCTGTAACTCCAGTAGTATATTTAATAATTCAAAAGTTTTCAACCTTAATATCATCAGTCTTTCTCAGTGAAGTATGCCAATTTAACATAAAACGAACACACAAAAGTATATCAAATGCAACGAAAGTAATTTAAAAATTAAAAAAGCATTCTAAAGAGAATGCTCACACAGAAAATTAAATTAATAATTAATTAAAAATACAAATAAATGGTATGAAAGTGATAAAAATAAAGATTAATACGAACAAAAGTAATTATAAAAGGACCAAGTCCAAATTACATTTTGTAATGGCCTTCCATGCTGTAGGTAAGGTGTTGGCATCCCTATGATTGATACAAAGCAGTTTTTGGTTGGCTTTAAAAATTTCTAACATTTCTAGGAACTTAATTCTATTAGGGTTCCTAGCAGGTCTAATGATCCTGGCCTCATCACATTTTATCTGTATATTCTGTTGAGCAGCATATGCTGCTAACGTGGTGATATTTATCTTCCTTAATCTTTTGTGCCAAAGTATTATGTCTGGTAGTTTTCACATATGTTAAATTTATGTAAAAATACTGGTTCTCAATTGGAAACCAGCATATTAAAATTAAAAAGTGTTCTCTTTAGAACACTTTAATTTTTAAATTACTTCCGTTGCATTTGATATACGTTCGTATGTTTGTTTTATGTTAAATTGGTGTACTTCACTGAGGAAGGCCTATGATATTAGGTCAAAAACTTTTGAATTATTAAATATACTCTGTTGGAGTTACAGGGTGTACTGTTTCTTTTGTTTCTTATTCTCCAGTTAGAACTTAATTTTAAGTGATTGTTTTTTGTTGGAAAATTTAATTAAAATAAATTAATTTGCAAATATAAATTCCCATATATATGGGAAAATTGTACAAATTAACAAAATTGTTTCACTGTATATATAATTTGGATTCCTGTTATTTTCAGATTAATAGATAGAGAGGGACAAGAGTGTCTAGTAATATTAAATTTTATGATTGTGCTAGATAAAAACATAGTTTTTAATTGCCCAAAAATTATTTTTAGTTCCAAAATTTTATTTTATTATCAAAGTATTATAAGTTATATGAAAGCAAGGGTTTTCCAAAGTCAAAATTGTCTATTTTATTTTGATTGAAGCAAAAGTGAACAAATAAATAATACAATAATTTGTGATGAGAAAAATTTTTTAGTTAATAGATTTCCAGTCAACTTACAGATTCCAATAGTTAGATTAATTATTTTAGAATAAATTCTTTATTTATAACTTAATAATTTTAGTTGTATAAAGTTAAAAATAAAAATGTATATTAATTACTACATAAAATATGACTTTATTGATTTATATATTATTATTACAGTGAAATGCTAACAGGCAATATGCAAAGACAAAGTTCCTGTGAACTTGAAGTGGATTGTTGTGCTAAGGACATTTTAAATAAGCGAGAAGAAACTGGTAAGCAATGAATTATTCATAAACTCTGCACCATTTGTACGTTTACAGCAACCAAATTTATTACCAATACAAGTGTTTTTGGCTAATTTTGTAAGCCTGTATCAGGCCTTCATATAGCTTCCAATCTGATAACATTTAAAATTGGAATGTTACTCATAAATGATGTTATTTATAAAATTTTAAAATATAGAATATAGATAATGCTTATAAATATTCTATATTTTACATCATGTAACCAAATTTATGGTTGCATTTCCAGCAACCATAAATTTGGTTGTCGGAAATGCAGTTTAATAGTTTCAGCTTTTTTTATAATGAATTGACTACTTTAAATAATTATGTATAAATGAATTATGTAAAAATGTGGCGTTTCTTTTTGACTACATCTTGCCTTCATATTAAAAATGTTAAACTAAACTCCTTATTACATAAGACTGTATTAAGTAAGGAGTTAAGTTTAATTTTTAAATTTAAGCTAGTACTTTACTGATGATTTGTTTTATAAAATGGCATAAGATGATATTTTTAAATTTATTTTGAAGATTTTAAAATAAATGATGAATTTCTTTTTCAAATAAGCAGTTTAATTTTAATTTTAAATGTCTTTAGTTTGCATTTAAATTAAAACGTTTCAAAAGTGTCATGATTACTATTTAAAATTGCTTAATTTATATGCAAACCGAGGAGGATTATATTAAAACTAAAATTCATATTTACAAAAGGAATTGATTAATTTAAAATTAATGACTCTTTTTACAAAAATTTCGAAACAGTATAAAATGTCTTTATAAAGTTGAGATTTGAATGATTTTGCAGTTTTAAGTAGAACATTATTTATCAAATAGCTACTACAACAAAGATGGCATCTGACATAATAATAGTTATTATTATTTTATTAAAATTATTATTAATAATAATTTTTAAATAAAAAAAATAATTTCTAACAGCTAGTTTGAAAAAGATTTTTTAAAAATGCTTTATAATATTTAAAATAGATTAAATATGTGCATAATTTTAATTTTGAATTTTCATTTCATCATTGCAAGTAAGCTAAAAAGAGATTAGATATTAATTCTTTTTACCTCTATGTCCTTTCTCTTATCAATTTCTGTTTGTATCTTTGTCTATTTGGATCTTGTTTATTAATAGGAATTATTACACTATGTAGTTTCTGATTAGCAAATAGAGGTGATCTTAGTCAAAAAATCAAAACAATAATAAATCTTATTAATAAACATGATCCAAGTAGACAAGGATAAAAACAGAAATTGACACAGATTAGATATTGAAATGCTTACATTTACAAATAGGTTGTTGTTAAAAAAAAATTTTAATACTAGTTTCAAACATTATTTAGTACTAGATGGTTCTAACAATTGCTTTTTGAACAAATTGATAATGTTTCATTCAACATTATTAAATTTCCATACATAGTACCACCTACAAGGAACGACTTGGGTATTTGGAGCACTTGGAGATACACAATGTCGTTAAAAAAATACCACTATAAACTTTTGAGACGTAGAATCCTTCTCCTTGCTCATAGATCGACCCCCCTGATGTGGAAGTCGATCTACGATCTGTAATCTTACACCCCTCTTTTCCTTTCTTTCTCTCTCTCATGTCACCCCTCTTAACACATGTGGCAATCTATGTTTTTTTTTAGCAGCTGCAGTGATTAGTTATCCTTGAAGATGTCTATTTAACATGGGCAAAAACATTAGCTGTTTTACATTTTTGTGCTGGATTTTGGTTTATTTTGTCTTTATTTATTAACTATAACCAGTTTTGAGTGATTGTTTATATTATTAATTTTTATATTTACAATAGAATCTGCTTATAGTAATCACTTTGGTCTTATACTGATAACATTATATAGCATAATTAAATAAGATACTTAGCAAAATTTCTGACTTTATTGACTCCAATATTAGTTAAAAGGACATTTTAAAACAACTGAAAAATGGAAGTAATAATTTTAGTAGGTTATAATATGGATAATTAATTATAGAGATGTTATGTAATGTGGACTAAAGACAGGTGGTTAAGTCACAATATTATATTAAATTTAATAGTTAAAACTAAATTAATTAATTTAAAATATTTTGGAAGAAAAAATTGATCTTAAGCAGGACTTATGCTTACTGTGCAGATGTTTATTTATGCATATTTGGCTTGATTTAGTTGTGTAACTTGATTTATTTTAATTATTTTTGTTAATGTTACCATAATTATATAATTATGGTAACATTAACAAACTAACAAATTATTAACTTGCACATTTTGGAGCATGCTAATGACTGATAACAATATCTGTGATTATAGTAAGTGAAGTCTCTTGTATAAGGTAATAGTTTTCCTGTAAAAAAGTTTTTGTGAAAGTTTTGTTATTAAAAAGTTCTAATAATAATTAAAATGAGTTACAATATTAATACTTGTTCTATATAAAACATTAATATTTATTTTGTCAGTTGCTAGATAAATGAAAAAATATTAAACATACACTGTATTTATACCATACATGGAATGCCATTATCGACTACTTGTTTTTAATTTGGCTGCATTGCCATTTTACAATGTGTAGATCAACAATCAATGTAGAATCTAAGAGGTAGGACTGTTGGATTTACTTCATTTCACTCTGATAACACTAAGAGGACCTTCAAACTCATTGTGAGTTTGGCCAGGTCACAATGGGTAGTGGAGTGGTGAGAGACTGAGTTCGATATATCCAGAATGGACCATCCCAAAAAATTTCTGTTTTTAATCTGTCTGAATTCATTTCCAGGTTTTCAGAGTGGTAGACCGACACCTTAACTGCTTAGCCATCCAACTGTCATTGAAACTTTATTTAAAAATATGAAATTAGAAGATTAAATTATATTTGTGAATACATAAAGCTGTTTTCAGTAATTATAAGAAGATTGTCTTAATAACTTCTGTTGTAATCAGTGCTTTTTTTTGTCATAGAGTGCAATGGAACAGCATTTCACCACCTTTTTACGACATATTTTAAAAGTTTTAAGAGAATTTTTGAAAATTTGATGTTTGGTGTGCATTGAATCGCTCTGTTGAGCATAGAAGATAGGCAAGAAAATTATTAAGACGGTTCTGCTCCTGCTTATATGTCAAATCTTGTGTACGATGCATGCATACTGCAAACTTAGTTTGTGATGACTGTGACATACTGCTCGGCTCATGTTTGGTCGTGTCATGATTTGGCGGCAATGCAGGAATTGCAGTGCTAATTGTGATCGGTGACTATCATTTTGACTGTTTTATATTTCACTAGTAGCCCAGGATGCCCCCTAGTGGGCATTCCACTACCTTTTTTTTTCCCAAAAAAAAGCACTGGTTGTCATTAATAGAAAATTTTTTTATTTTGAAAACATTTTGTTTTGCAAGTTATTTTTTATTTTACATATTTATGAATTGTTGATCTGGGATGGCTTTAGATTTTGCATCTTGATGCAGATTGTAATGCATTACAAAATGACCTTTCTGTATTCTTGTATTAAGTCACAGACTGTTTAATAATCAGCCAGCAATATATATCTGTACTGTGCCATCTTAACTTTCAGGCACATTGGGCAATTGCTTAGAAAACTCAGAGCAATTTTTGCATGGACCAGAATTTAACACTAATTTACTGATTACCCACTAGTTGAGTAGGGAGAGCCTAGTCTATAATCTGTTAAGATGGCCCTGAATATATATTATATATTCTTTTTACAATATAAACTTTTAATTTCTAATTACTTAAGTACATCTTCCTCATACAATTATATTGTTTTTCATTTAATATATTTTTATCAAATCCGGTCTTTATCTAAACAAATGAAAAATTAATAAACCAATATTTTTAGTACCACTATTGCAATAAGTCCAAAGAGCATAATTATACATTTGTTGGCAAAATAAACTATATTTATTTGAAATAATTATTATTTGGTGTTTGAATGTGTTTTTCTTTTTTATGTATTTCAAGATACACCTAGTATGAATCCTGGATTAGCTGTGATGTGGGAAGAAGAACGCCAAAGACAAGAAAATAATGGGAAGACGTTACAGTTAACACCACCAGCTTCTAATGGTATGTATTTTTATTAACATATACTTAATTCACTTTTTTAATATGGGAATAGCAGGTTTTAATTAAATATTGCTCTTGTTGATAAGACATAACATTATTAGAGTGTTTGATAGCTATGCTATTAAAAATACATATCAACCACTGATTTTCTGGCATGCTTGATTCAGAGCTTTGCCAGATCAATTGAGGTAATGTACTAATAATTTAATAGTACACTCTGGACCACTAATCATAGACATTCCATGCCTCTAAAATATTATGGACTACTAGCTAGATAAATTAAACATATATAGGATTCTGAAAAGAATGTTATTATTTTAAGTTATTGTAACTATGTAACTTATTATCCAAGAATGTTGTAATGTACATTAAAATATTGGAAATCTGTCCAAGTTTCACATTTACTCATTAAAATTTCTCAATGCATGCTCCTTGTCTCATGTCACGCATCCAATCGATACTGAAATTCATCCTATGCTTGCTATGGCATGTCCATTGTCACTCCTTCCATGGCAGCCACAATTTGACAGCTCCTATAGATTATTCATGTTGCACAATGACAAGTGATTTTAACTTTGTGAACTGCAAAACACAAAATGTCTTCTCTGTTGCAGAGTCATCATTTTCATTCACAGCATTTTCTAGAGATAGCAGACAACATGACTTTGGAATGCAAGTGGGAGATGAAACTCTGATTCCTCTACTGATTGGTGTATGTCAGTGGTTCTCAACTGGGGGTACATGTACCCCTAGGGGTACGAGGGTAAAACAAAGGGGTACATCTAACTTTCATTATAAAATGGCTTATGTTAATCAATTTGCTGTAAATTATTAACACAAAAAACAAGAAACAACAAAAACTTGCTTTAAAATATCACAGTGTGAACACCGATTTACCTTTTAACAATCTAAACAACTTGTTTATGCACTTGATTTGCCTGTCTATTTTTGCCGTTAGTGCCGAGTGAACCTGTAGTCTAGTAAAATTATGGTTTAACCGAGCATTAATTTTAGAATAGACATTTTTTTTTTTAATTCTATAATTATTGCTCAATAAGATTGGGGATTTTCATGTTTTTACTGGATTACTGGTATTAAGAATAACAAGGCTTGGATCGTACCCCCACCATGCAATGTGTGTCACTGCATGCGCGCATTACTTGATATTTAGCAAATTTAGACGTTACATTTGTTACAAAAATTGAAAGATTCATGTATTGTTCTGCACGTTATAAATTCGCAACCATTACTTTCAAGGTCAGTACACAATTATAATCTTTATTTAACAACGTGGGAACCAAATTTTGAAAAAATTGCTGAAGATTTATCGCGACAAATATCCCATCAAATTTTGTTAGAAATTACAGTATTGTAGAATAATTTAAATTTTCTTTATCGTTAATTATAATTACTTATTTTTAGGAATTGTAATTTATGCATGTATTGAAATGACTTCTGTGATTTTATATAATATACTTGTCAAGTAATAATAAATAAATGTATATACCTAATTAAATTTATTATTATTTAGGTAAAATAAGTAATTCACTTTTAGTTATAGTTAGTTAGTTAGAGTTTTCTTATGGCGCTCAATTATAAGGGCTGTATACATGTAAAGCAGTAATTATAAAATTTACATACAAAAATATAAGAAGTACTTGAGAAACAACTAATGGGCTAATGGGGTACATCAACAAAAAACGTTGAGAACCACTGCTTTAGATGATAAACGAAATTGGATATTTAAATGTTAGTTCAATTTCCCGTGCACTTTTAATTGGTGGCTCTTATCGTACTGAAAGAATATGGAATTACTCAGAACTATATTTTGGTCCACTAGAAAACATTGGATTATTAAATGCAATTTTATTATTTAAATTAATGATTCTCAGTCCACTTATAAATTATCAAAAGCAAAATAATTTTTAAATAAAAACTTTATATTTATTTTTAATTTAAGCAAAATATTATGACGTGTATGAAATTGTTTTCCTCTTCGTTCCTTATGCTATAAAAACATGACAGCTATTTTATTTTTTTTACACGTAAATCCCTTTTATAAATGTATCAGCTGATTAATTACATACTTTCTTATAATTGTTTAATAATTTTTCATTTGAAAATTAATGAATTCTCCTACGGATTTAATTATAAGTTTTATAAACAAACATATCAAATATAAGTTTATAAATTAAAAGTAAAAAAAAAAAAGTAATAGGAAACAGCGAATAAAATCTAGAATATGCCGAATTAGACTACATAGAATTTTAATTTTAAAAAAATTTATTTATTTTTTGACAAAGCTATTGAATGTAGAATTAAATAAAAAGAAAGTTTATAAGAATGGAAAATTGGCAACAATCTTTATCATAAAAAGATTTAGAATAAAATAAAAAATTAAGAAAAAATCATGCAGTGATTATCGAGCAAGAATAAAATGTAACGTGGTTATATTTGACAAATCGGTAATGACACAGCAACAGAAATTAAGGTTGGAATGCCAAAAATTCGACAGAAGGATACGAAAAAAAGAAAAAAATCTCTTAGGAAAATAACGGATGAAAGAAACGTTGCATGATAACATTAGAAATGAAATGATATTACTTGATATAAAGGAAATCAAAAGACAGAATTAAGAGTAGATTATGCAGTAGAATGAAAACACGAAGATAATAGAATGATGAAAATGTAGAGAACGACAAAAGAAAGAAAGTGACGCCCTAAAACTGATGTAGAGATTGCGTTTAATTATATTGTAGCAACAGGTTGCGATCAAAGTGTACAAACCCAAAAGAAATTTAACTGCTTCGTAACATGTACTTATATTTTATTTAGAATAATTTTTGTGTATAATGTGCAGGGAGAAAATAATAATAATAATTCCATTGAAGAGATTAATTTTTCAAAAAATCTGGGATTTAAATTATCGAAATCGAATCTTCGAAACAAATTTTCAATTTTAGAAATAGTTTTATAAAAACATCTGCGCGATTCAATTTTGTCTGTTGTTATAAATGAAAGAATAATAGACATGTTCAAATTTAAATGCCATTTGTGTCCTTAATTTATTAATTTAAACTTTAAACGTCAACTAGGACTTATTTATTATTAGGACTTATTATACTAGTTCTGCAAATTAAGTAAACAAAGTCAGAAGAGTGCTTATTATAATTAACTTCTTTCCAACTTTTTATTTATTTGATCCTATATTATATTATATTATAATGTGATAGGATAATATTTATATTGAAATATAATCGAATAGAATTGTTAAAAGTATAGTGCTGTCAGCAGCTAGATATCTATCCATATTATACGTTAATTTTAAATCATATTATAGCTACATACATTAAGCATGTTGTTTTCGGGTTTCTATATGGATTTGCTTTAAAAAGTGTGATTATTATAGTCTAAAAGTTTTTTACATAATCTAACTGAATAGGGCTGGAGTAATATATCCGAAGTGCATTTAGGAGTGTGTAAAAAATGTAAAGAAATGGTTATTTATCGTTATAACTCTATATAATCCCAATATGTGATAAGTTTGATTGGATAGAATTGGATTTATGAAATAAGACAATGCTATACATTCGACACCTGCCAAGAGAGGTGGGTGAGTAACACCTATTTAGGTGTTGTTACGTGAATAACGCGCAGAAAATTTCACGTGGTCAGCCCGTTGGTGAGGCGCTAACCCGCAACCAATCACTTCTGTTTAGAGGTTTCATTCACTCGGCTACAGATGGGCAAAAACTTTGATAGAAATGCAGAGAAAGTAAGAAAACAGAAATGCGACAAATAAATAAGCATAATACGAAAACTTTAGCTTATATTGTTTTTGAGAAAGTTTTAAAATGACGTTTTAATGCAGTTTGGAGAAATAATTTATAAATTAAAACTGATGAACTAGTAATAAGATTATCTATGTACTGCATTTATATATACAGGTTGATCTCTATGGGTGGAGATAATTTGAAAGTTTTAATAAATACATTGGTTGTTTGAAGTTCAAATTTTGAAGTAAGGCGTAAGTTTCATTGGGTTCTTTTATCACTTGACAAAAGTGAAAGTTGCACGGCAATGGAGTTTAGTAAGCAAAATTTGAGAGTACGAGGGTTGTTAAATACGAGTTTTAACCTGTTTATGGTTTCAGAAAACTACACTCCTTTGGTCGTGTGATCCTAAGAACGAAGCCCGTATTTCTCTGAATTAGTGCGTAACCCAAGGAAAAGTCTGTGACGGTTGTCCTTGGAGTTGACTCTACCAAACACGACACGTCAACGCACTGTTCGGCATTATCTTGTACACGCTGTAAACAATACTGGTTCATTTTTCAGGTACGTTGAACAATCCATTCACATGTGTGTAGCTGAATTAACTCAAAGGACAGTGCAGTATCCATTTCTGTTACGTAACAAAACTCGGTCAAAGTCACGTCTTATTTGCCGTTTCTCAGAATTTAAACTTTAAACTACTAGTCTACTAATGTGTTCGTTATGATACAGCTTCAAAATTATCTCCATCCAAAAGGATTATCCTGTAAATTACAATATTTCAGTAATTAAAAACGTTCACATTCCTCTGATTGATATTGTTATCTATCCCGTTATTTATACAATCATTATAATAGACTATTGTTAGAACTCTAATATTACAACTTGATTATAATCGAAATATTCGAATCTGCTAAATGTTATACCAACTTATAAGAGTTTGTTTGTTTCTATGTATTTGCCAGTTAACATAGGTGCCAGATGCACTTTTCAATCTGTAGTATATCTATGTATTGTATAAATATAGCAAAAGAAAATTTACGTAAATCTCAATAAGACACTGTTGTATCTAATTTATAATATACTACATAAGTTAATGATTAATGACATTAAAACAGAAATGAAAATATATTAAAAATTTTTTTTAATTCAATATTATTTTCTTAATTTTGTTTTATTTAAGAAGTCATATGGTATGGTATCATAAGCAAAAATCTAGCAGGAATATACTAATAAATGCAAATATAATACAATATTCGATTATAATTTCTCGGTATTCAATAGGATATAACCAGGATTTGATGGAGTTAAATTTAGATATGATCGAATTTTGTTGGTTTCGCTCTTCTTTTAAGTAATTCAAAATGGAATGAAATTTAACGTGTTATTTAGACACGTTGAAGGGAAATCTAAGAATTCAATTTATATTTTTAGGTTTCCAAAGTCCTTGTATATTGCATTGCATTGTTATCGTTGAAATTCAGCATATTTTGTAGAATTCAGCTTCCTTTTAAAGGAAATATATATATTTTTTTGTTAATGTCTTTGCTCACTGCGTAAACAGTAAGCAAAATATGCTTTATTACAAATATTGGCAACAAATTATCCTAAAAAATGTTTAAATCCTATCATAAAACAGTTTTTTAGTTGCCTGAACGCCTAGTCATGTTAGTTAGTTATTTCTATTTGTTACAAGTGTCTTATTTGATATACGAATAAAATATATTTTTGTAAATTATACATTTATAAAAATAATAATAAAAATAGAATTAGTATACAAATGTATATATGCATTCACACTGCGCAACAATATACAAAAAAAACCATACTGTAATACACTACAGTAT
>NW_019386172.1:0-22603 GCF_000671375.1 Centruroides sculpturatus | reverse complement strand
TTTTTTTTTTTTGAAAATCTATACGTTTGGAGACCTCCTGAACCCCTCAAAAAAGTCAGTAAAGGGGAAAAATTCACATGCGCATGTGTGTGTTGGCATCTAATTTGTTTAATTTCTTTATTTTCTATTCTGAGATATTAAACAATATCTCAGAATGGGTAAAGTTTAAGAAATGAAATGTGGCACTGTAGCTTGTGTATAAAGGAGCATTAATACTATTAAATTTTGGTTCTTAATTAAATGTCGACAGGGTGAAGACCTAAAAGTGGTCATGTGTCATAACACATGACCACTTTTAGGTTCTGACCACTCTGATTCTGACCACTCTGACTACGGAAATTATTAGGCTTCAAAAAGGGTGAACAAAATCATGCCCCCCCACAGTCTAACATCCACACATATAGAAAAAACCTCAAATCTTTTGCATATCTCGAAATTTCAAGGTGTCCTGAGCCCAAAAATGTAAAAATTTGGGAGGGGTCATTTTTTGAGCAAGCGCTACACTTTTCCACTGTTATATATAACAGCCGGAAAAGTAAAAATTATCGAATACATATTTATATGTGTATTCTCTAAGTAATATATATTTATATATTACTTAGAGAAGTCTTTTAGCTTTGGAATAAAAAGTTTCTACGTTCTATCTTTATTAGAACTCTATTTATTGAATCTTTTATTCTGAGGTCATGTGATGACATCAGAATTTCCGGATTTATTTCAGTAACAAATCCGCCCCTAGTCGGAGTTGGATGGTAAGGAAAAGTCGGAGTCTGTAGATTTTTACGCGACACTACAGCCCTGCTATTAACAATTAAATGTTAATTAATTTGGCCTAGAGGTGGGCATTAGGTACCATCTCTTAATAAATTTAATAAATTAAAATTAAAATGGTTACATTTATTTTCAATAAACTACAATTTTTGCTTTTATTTCAATTATTATTTTTATTCTCTGTATTTCCTTAATTCTAAGATACATTTTATTTATTTATTTATTTTGTCTGAAGTAGAGATGTATCTTTGTGTTGAAGGCAAGTTATGCTTACGACCCAAAACAATCATCACCAGTCATTGTGAGCAGACCAAGTGATGTGTTAGGTACCAATAATAGACATTCTCAGCTTCATTGATAACAAATATTTAATTTAAACTCCTTATTTTAATGCTTAAAATGCTTTTGAGACAATATTATGGTGCAATATTATAAAGACTAGTTATTTTATACAAAGAAGGGCTTGGAAATATAGCTGCTGAACAGTGTTTCCATGTACATATACTGAGATGTATTTCCATGCATCGTATCTAGCTTTCCTGTTGTTCAGTAGTTCTATATCCTTGCAACATATCTAGCTTGCTCTATATGCAGATGAAAATGGAAATGCAGCTGCATAGTATTTGTAGCTCTACAAAATTCAGTAAAATTGTTTACTTAAAATTAATGTTTTTTAATAAAAATATCTTAAAAATTAATTCTCAAACTTACAATATACTTCTGAATTGAGGAAATATGGTATTAGAATATTTTCTATTCAATAAAAGTAGAAAGTATATTTTAAAAAAATATTATGTATTAATTTAATTATGTTATATTTTAATAAATTAAATATATCGTCATTTAATCCATTATTGTTATTTTATATGTAGAAAGAGACAAAGTTGAGCCAACGGAGAGTGAAATATTTTACTTGAACAGGTTGAAGTCAATTATTAGGCAGATATCAGAATCCAGGTAGGTATAAATTATTTAAAAAATAAAAATTCCGTATACTTTAATATAAATGATAATTAATAATTTTATCCGTTTTTGATTTGCTAAATCTTAACTTATTAATAATTTTTACACAAAAATTAAAATATTTTAAGAAAAATATTAATGTTATACCAAATGATTGGCCATGTTTTATCAGGCTCAATTATGGCTACAATTAATAATTAGTTATAAAGAAATTTTGCCTACCTCTAGGCGATTAAGATGCCATTTCGTAACTGGCAACGTGCCAGCATGATAAACGGGAGTTGCAGATTTGAGTCTCATTCTGGGTCAATTCTTTTCATCCAGAATTTTCAAATGTAAATATTAAATATTAATTTATTATGAGATGGCAATTTTTTGATTCTCAATTAATATTTGTATTAATGTTACAAATTTCTTATGTATTTTTAGTTTCAATACAAAGATTAAAATTTCTCTTAAGGTATCAAAGAAATTCTAAAAGTGAATAATATTTACTTACAGCGAAGCAGTTGAAGATTCCTCTAAGTTTGAAGAAATTACGGATAAAGAACTTGTTTCGAGTTTGACACCGGCCAGCGTCGTGGAAATACATACTCCTGAAGCTAAAGGTTAATAAATTTAATAAATTAAAATTAAAATGGTTACATTTATTTTCAATAAACTACAATTTTTGCTTTTATTTCAATTATTATTTTTATTCTCTGTATTTCCTTAATTCTAAGATACATTTTATTTATTTATTTATTTTGTCTGAAGTAGAGATGTATCTTTGTGTTGAAGGCAAGTTATGCTTACGACCCAAAACAATCATCACCAGTCATTGTGAGCAGACCAAGTGATGTGTTAGGTACCAATAATAGACATTCTCAGCTTCATTGATAACAAATATTTAATTTAAACTCCTTATTTTAATGCTTAAAATGCTTTTGAGACAATATTATGGTGCAATATTATAAAGACTAGTTATTTTATACAAAGAAGGGCTTGGAAATATAGCTGCTGAACAGTGTTTCCATGTACATATACTGAGATGTATTTCCATGCATCGTATCTAGCTTTCCTGTTGTTCAGTAGTTCTATATCCTTGCAACATATCTAGCTTGCTCTATATGCAGATGAAAATGGAAATGCAGCTGCATAGTATTTGTAGCTCTACAAAATTCAGTAAAATTGTTTACTTAAAATTAATGTTTTTTAATAAAAATATCTTAAAAATTAATTCTCAAACTTACAATATACTTCTGAATTGAGGAAATATGGTATTAGAATATTTTCTATTCAATAAAAGTAGAAAGTATATTTTAAAAAAATATTATGTATTAATTTAATTATGTTATATTTTAATAAATTAAATATATCGTCATTTAATCCATTATTGTTATTTTATATGTAGAAAGAGACAAAGTTGAGCCAACGGAGAGTGAAATATTTTACTTGAACAGGTTGAAGTCAATTATTAGGCAGATATCAGAATCCAGGTAGGTATAAATTATTTAAAAAATAAAAATTCCGTATACTTTAATATAAATGATAATTAATAATTTTATCCGTTTTTGATTTGCTAAATCTTAACTTATTAATAATTTTTACACAAAAATTAAAATATTTTAAGAAAAATATTAATGTTATACCAAATGATTGGCCATGTTTTATCAGGCTCAATTATGGCTACAATTAATAATTAGTTATAAAGAAATTTTGCCTACCTCTAGGCGATTAAGATGCCATTTCGTAACTGGCAACGTGCCAGCATGATAAACGGGAGTTGCAGATTTGAGTCTCATTCTGGGTCAATTCTTTTCATCCAGAATTTTCAAATGTAAATATTAAATATTAATTTATTATGAGATGGCAATTTTTTGATTCTCAATTAATATTTGTATTAATGTTACAAATTTCTTATGTATTTTTAGTTTCAATACAAAGATTAAAATTTCTTTTAAGGTATCAAAGAAATTCTAAAAGTGAATAATATTTACTTACAGCGAAGCAGTTGAAGATTCCTCTAAGTTTGAAGAAATTACGGATAAAGAACTTGTTTCGAGTTTGACACCGGCCAGCGTCGTGGAAATACATACTCCTGAAGCTAAAGGTTAATAAATTTAATGAAGAATTTATAAATAATTACAAAAAAAAAGAATCTATATTTGGTAATTACGTAGTATCTAAAAATATTCTTAAATCTCAAATTATTTAATTGTTTGAAAAAATATAGTAAAACAAATTCGAACACCCTCTAAAATAAAACAGAATACACAGATTACAGTAATAGTTTGTCTTTTGAAAATAATTTTGCTGAAAAAAGTGTTTGTGATTTTAGAATTAGTGTACAAACATTAAAACATATTATTTATAAACATTAAAAAGATTCATAAAAATAAGAATGCAAGGATGACTGTGATAAGAAACTTGTCTACAAATATATTTACCTACTTTACAACTGCTGTATTTGTTAATATATGATTATCAATTAATGCAATCAGGTCAATCATCTCTAATCTTGCAGTCAATAATCCAATTCTGGCACTAATATCGGCTGGTGTAATTTTAAATTTTCTGTGTCGCTGTACCAACCCGCTGCTGCTGTTTGGGGTAGTGAACATCTCCAGATGTATAATGATCTGATGAGAATTTTCATTTAATTTTTGTTCCTTCTTTATTAATCAACTTTTAATTCACTGATTTATAAGGTATTTTAGAGGTAGGATGAGGTGGTTAGTTATTGGATTAAGTGTATTTCAGCCTAACCATCTGCTATCCGACATGCTATGGGTTTCAGTGTTACCAGATTAGTAACTGTCAACCTGTATTAATTAATGCTTCATTAATTGCATTAATTAACAATTTTCTTGCTAATACAAAAATCATTAAAATTACAGCATTAATATGTTTAATAAAATATTATTATATTAAATTATTTTTACTCTGTATTAAACAGATCTTAATATCGTTACGAGTTAGTGGAGAGGTTTTTTAATTTTGCTAAAATACTTAATTTAACATCCATTTGAGGATGTAGTAACAAAGTCGGAATGTAGAACCAAAGCTATAATTTGTTTAACTAGTGCAGTTTCTAAATAATATGTAGGGTGTGAGCACTTGTTGACTAAAGGTCTTAAAGACCAATTGGGTTTATGCGTCTTTGCTTGAAAGAATAATCTGGGGCACACAACATTGGTTGGTGGATTGAGAGGACCTGTTAAAGAGGTTATGATCCCTGGAAGTGCTATAAGTTTGTGTGTCTTTCTTAATACTGTTGTAGTTGGATCCTGTTTTAGTGTGATTGATTTGGATTGGTCAAGGAAATTGTTGGCTCTTGTTAGGAAATCTTGGTTTTTGCATAATACAAATCTTTTGTCTTTATCTGCTACTAGTAGATTTAAATGATTGGATGTGAGGAATGTCTTTACTGTCTGAGCAATCTTCATATTTGATTTCTTGGTTTTCGAACATTGTTGTGTTGCTATGTTGGTTATTGTAGACAGCTCCAAATTGGGTTGTAACTCTGGACAGCAGGTGTTCTTTATGGCCACCATAATGGGAGGAATGAATTGTGAGTAATTAAACCTAGGAGTTGGTATGTGTTTCGACCTCTGTATTAATGTTTGATAAATATTTTCCAGTATCTTTATACTTGTGAAGTTGTAGTACAGAACCTTTATAGTTTTGGTGTGTTTTCAGCAAGATGGTTTTTGTAACCAATTGAATTTTTTGTTCAGTTTCTTCCTGATTTCATGTACCTTTTTGTTGGCTATGTTTCTAATAACAACCCACGAAAAACCTTTTTTACGAGTGTTATGTCACTATTAAATTCCACAAGTACTTTCGACCTCCACCGAGGTCTGCTTCAGGTGGTGACTGGCCGTGTTTTGACCCGACCGTCGTAACGATGTTGCCAACGATGTAAATAAATAAACGTGCGCGTCGGGTTTCACCCCTCCGACCGCTGTTGCTCGAACTCCTCGAATAAATACTTCCACGCCTGTGCAAGTGTTTCCCCATCCCTGTAGTTGATGCACTTGCCCCCCATGATAGCTTTGTGAATCTCCCAGGTCTCCAGGTGACGGATGTGATCAGCGCGGAACGCGGGTCTGATAAGTTTGGTGTTCCGGAAGTCCGCCCTTATTTCCGGGTCGGTGACATAGGTCGATAAGGCAGTGGTGTGCCTTTTATGCTTAATATCAGCCTGGTGTTCCCGTATTCGTTTCTGTGTTGATCGGATGGTGGAGCCAATGTAAACTAAGTCTCTATTGAATCTGTCGTCCCATACGGGAATGGAGTAAACACCTGGGGCTCTGGTGAGATCCATTGCGTCCTTCGCGTTGCGCAGCAAGTCGTAAAGCGTGCCGGTTCTTAAGTACGCAATTTTGGTGCGGCTGTTGCTAGCGATCTCTCTATATAGGGGGTCTAGATGCCGGTTGAAGCGGACGACCGCGCGTCTCGCGTTCCCATCCGCCTGACGGTTGTCATCCGGCGGTGGTGGGGGCAGTCCCTGCGGCCAGGGGGGCGGCGGGCGCATGCACGTGCTAAACATCCGTCTCAGGGGGGGCAAGATTGAAACGAGCGTCTATCATAAACCTGACCAACTCCCGCTGTTCATCCCCGCGAGCTCCTCTGACCCCTTTATCTACAAAATGGCGGCTTTCCGGGCCCTTACTAGACAGGCCTTCACGCACCACACACATGTGCACGACGCGTGGTCGGAGATCCGACGCATAGAAAAAATTGCCGAGGAACGTGGTTATAGTAAAGCCTTGGTTCGCGGTTTAGCACGTGCATGCGCCCGCCGCCCCCCTGGCCACAGGGACTGCCCCCACCACCGCCGGACGACAACCGTCAGGCGGATGGGAACGCGAGACGCGCGGTCGTCCGCTTCAACCGGCATCTAGACCCCCTATATAGAGAGATCGCTAGCAACAGCCGCACCAAAATCGCGTACTTAAGAACCGGCACGCTTTACGACTTGCTGCGCAACGCGAAGGACGCAATGGATCTCACCAGAGCCCCAGGTGTTTACTCCATTCCCGTACGGGACGACAGATTCAATAGAGACTTAGTTTACATTGGCTCCACCATCCGATCAACACAGAAACGAATACGGGAACACCAGGCTGATATTAAGCATAAAAGGCACACCACTGCCTTATCGACCTATGTCACCGACCCGGAAATAAGGGCGGACTTCCGGAACACCAAACTTATCAGACTCGCATTCCGCGCTGATCACATCCGTCACCTGGAGACCTGGGAGATTCACAAAGCTATCATGGGGGGCAACTGCATCAACTACAGGGATGGGGAAACACTTGCACAGGCGTGGAAGTATTTATTCGAGGAGTTCGAGCAATAGCGGTCGGAGGGGTGAAACCCGACACGCACGTTTATTTATTTACATCGTTGGCAACATCGTTACGACGGTCGGGTCAAAACACGGCCAGTCACCACCTGAAGCAGACCTCGGTGGAGGTCGAAAGTACTTGGGGAATTTAATAGTGACATAATACTCGTAAAAAAGGTTTTTCGTGGGTTGTTATTAGAAAACACAGTGTTAAGTTGTTGGAAGTCGTTTATTCTTAGGCTATGTTTCTTATTTTATCCAGTTGTTGGTATAGCATTGTTGCTTCACACTGTTTATCAAAGATGAGATGGGCCAGGTACACTTTTTCTTCTTCTTCTATGGCTTTGTGTTTGCTCTTAATTAATTTTGCTAGGAGATTTCTTTCCAATCAAGGCAACAGGGTTTGTACTTCTGAAGGAAATGAGTTGTACTTAAGAGCGATGCAATGCATTTGGGGATAAGACTTTTTTACAACACTTCAGCAAGAACCAAAGCTGAGCTTTTTGTTTAACCATAAAGTTCTTGTATTCAATAGTATGAAGAAGTGTTTTTTATGTATGAAGTATGAAGAAGTGTAATTGCTTTGTATCCATCAGTGCCTCATTTTGAAGCCGTCATGTTTGCAAACACTCTGCTACTTAATTCTGATTATACAACATTACACTTTTACACTTGCGCGAGGCTCTCTTTCTTATTACAGAAAATAATAATTATTAATATTGTGCAGAAATTTTCAAAAATTTGTAAACCTCAACTGTAATCATCATTGCATTTTTATTAAAATCTCTCCAGCATGCACTTGTACAATAGAGAAATGTATACACAAACAGTGGCAGATTTAGCACTTGAGAGGCCCCAGGCACAATTCAATTTTGTGGCCCCCTCTAAATATTTTCACTACCCCTATGTTCTACAGTGTGCATTCTACACACACATTTTTTTACTCTGATAGGCACTATACGTGTAGTCCAAAAAAAAAGTGAGACATAGGGAAATAACATTGAAAATTACCCAATATAAAATTACAACTGCCTGGCTGTATTTAAAAGATTACTGATGTTCAGATTACATTAATTATGAAAATTGAAACTTATTGGTACAAGAATTATTAAGTCTTAATAGGTAAAAGTTGTTAAAAACAANTTTTATTTTCTTAGATAAAAATCGTGCCTTTTCAGAATAATCAAATACCAAAATTATAATATCCAATAGCCTTTATATATTAATTTTCTTAATTTATGAAATCATACAGTAATACTGTAAATTCTAAAATGGAACATGGTGATACTGACCAGAATTTTTCATTTAAGCTGGTTTCTGTTTTATAGACTGTTTTGTTTTTATTAATGCAGAAAATGAGGGATTGAAAAACGTTAAAGTTAATATATAAGTCTGTTTCTCTCCTAGTGTAAATATATTATGTTTCAAAGATATTTTTAAAATATTGAAATGTGTAAGTAATATACAGAGGAAAAATCTGCATAAAAATTAGATATGCATGGAATGTGTTTGTTTTTCTAGAGCAACATTCTTAAACTTTATTGGTTCACAGCACACTGTAAAATGGGAAAAATTTTTCTGGTGCACTTTATATATGAAATTAAGCATGTATTAATAGAAACATCGCAGAAGCTAGAACTTTATATACAGTAGACCCACCTATAATGCGAAGATACGTTCCTCGTTATATGAATTTCGCATTGTAGGAATCCTTGGGCTGTGATTGGCTCACGTATTTGACACGTGTGAAGTTTACAGACTATGGGTTTAATAAAATATTATTATATTAAATTATTTTTTTAATTTTTCTAAATTGTCTTATTAATTAAATGACATTATTTAGGAAAGTATTTCAAAGCTTATCCAAATAATTCATGCAAAAATTTAAAATAATTACATTTAATAATTCCGTTATTTAGGGATATTTTGAATTGTTTTTCAAATAATTTCCTCAAATTTTATTTTTTCTAGACTGTTTACAAAATGATTTCCCTAAATTTAGAAAAATTAATTTAAAAACAGTTTTAAAACTTACTTAAAATAACATAAACAATAATAATTATCTAATGTGTATTGTTATTTAGGGAAATTTATCATTTATTTTTTAAATGCTTTTTTAAATTATTAATAATATTCAGAAAAACTACTGAGAGAAATTTACGAACTATTTCTAAGTAATGGCTAGAAAAATTCGATAAATATTTTATATTTTTAGTTTTTTTTTTCCTTGGAATGATTTTCAGAAAATTAATTATTAAACAGTAATCGTTATTTAGGAAAACTTCTGAATTGATTTTTAAATAATCTCCCTAAGTTAGTAATAAAATTCAGAAAAATTACTTGAAAAACAATTAATGAATTTGCTGTAACTCCTTTTGGCAAAATAATTACTCAATTATTTTTATTATTTAAGAAAAGTTTTAAGTTATTTTTACAAATAAATTTTCAATGTTTATTATTAACTTAAAGAAATTGCTTCAATAAAACACTAAAAATTTCCCTAAAACCATAGTTAGGGACGTAATTATTCTACATTTTTAATTCACTTAGTGAATTTTTAATTGTTTTCTTAAAGTAATTTCCCCACGTTTAATTGTTAATTTAAGAAAAATTTTTTCACGAAAATTTTAGAAAATTAATATAAAGAAAATTTCCCTATATTTTAAATTACTGTATATTCTATATGTGTATTGGGAATTACTGTAATAGTCTGTTTGTCTGTCTGTCTGTAAGGAATTATAGGCCTGTCTGCAGTGTGCGAATTGTAAAATTTCAAGAAGTGTATAGTCACTCTGTTTGTATACAGGAAACTTATGACAATATCTCATGTTACTGTTAAGAGGTGCACGGAATAAAAATTATGGTAGTAGTATGGTTTGAATCACTAGAAACACGCATAAAACACCATTATGCAACTCTACGCTGAGTCTATAGTTCAGGAAGTGATCATCTAGACATGCTTATCCTAAACGTAGTGTATCTTAAACGTTTCTGAGCATTGCTGTTCAGCAGTAGGTGAGGTAGAGTATACTTAATGAATGGAAAGAATTAAAAGAAATTACTGTTTTGAAAGGATACTTTCACTTATTCTTATGATTTATTACTGTGTCTATGTCTGTTTTCAGGGGAGAAACTATCCCTAGTTTGGAAAATTCTCTCTCTGTGGAGAGAGATATGAATAACAGAAGGGGAAATCTCTCTCATTCCCCCTTCAAATCACACCCCCTACTTGTTTCTAAGAATTATTAGTCTGTCTATATGTGTGTTTCAGGGAGAAACTATCCCTGGTTGGGAATGAAAGATAAAAAAAATTATCCTCATCCCTTTTCAAATCGGGGATGAGGGAGATTCCCTGTTCAAATCAGAAATTCAAAATTGAAATTAAATAAATTAAATGATTTTTTTATAAATTTATGTATAGTAAGGAATTATATGTAGTGTATGCGTATAAAATGGAAGAATATATATATATATATAAAACATGAATAAAGTAGACAAAGTAGAGCTAAAGAAAAAGAAAAATAAGAATTTTTCAAGAAAAGTTTCAAGTAAATTTGTGCAAAATAAAAATGTCCCCTTTTGAAAAATAGGACCTATTTAACTTATAAGAAAAGTTTGCAAACTTTCTTCAAGTAGATTTTTAAATTATTTATTTTGCAAATAGAATTGACGCCAATGCTTCGATAATTTAATTTTCACAGAAAATTCTTATAAACTTTGACAATAACAAGAGGAGGGTAAAATAAAAATGAATGCAAGGAAAAGGGGAATTTATTTTTATTTTATTAATTTAAAGAAATTATTCAGAGAAAAGATTCAAAAATTATCCAGAAATTCGAAATTCAAGCCAATACTTTCATTATTTAGAAATAATTTTTTCAAATCGTTTACAAAATTCAGGGAAATTACTTGAAGAACAATTTTTTTTTTTTAAATTTCTATTAAAGTATTTTAATGAAAATAATTATTTTATATTTTTCTTTATTTGAAGATATTTTTAAATTTGTTTACGAAATAATTTCCTTAAATTAATCAATTTTTTCGTATTTTTCAAGTAATTTCCCTGAAGTAATAAAACTCAGTGAAATCACTTAAAACTCAGTTTAAAAATTTCCCTTAAATGTTTTAGGGAGACACTTTTCCCTAAAATTTTNATTATGCATTAATATTCCTTTTTTTATATGAGGGACATTTCCCTTTAAACGGACGATATTTCTTTTAATATGCTTCCAGGGAAAAATATATAGAGAAAAATCATTTCTCAGAAATGTTTTCCATAAAATATTTTCCTATCATATGAAATAATTCATTTCTAATGTTCAAATTAAAAAAATCAATATTGATAAACAGGAAAATTTTCGAAAAATACCTTAACTTAGGGAAAAATGTTATAATCAGAGAAAACTTATATCATATATGTAAACATAACTTTTTAAAATTTATTTCGTATATAAATAGTTAAAATAAAGTTTAAAAAATATCCTAAATTAGTAAAAATCCTTATATGTAGGGAAAATTATTTAAAGCAAAGTTTATGGTAAAGTTATTTTATAAGAATTTTTTCCCCTTACATTTTCTTATCCTGAAAAATAATAAAAATGTTAATTAAAACAAACATAGTAAATGATAGAGTGAAAGTATTTCGAAAATTAACCTAAATTAAGGAAAACTTTTGAATACATAAATTATTTTATACAGCAAATAAACATTTTAATTATAAACGATATTAATTTTTCTTGAAATTGTTTGAAGGAAAATATCATTATACGTAGGGAAAATTATTTTATAACTATTTTCCCTTTTAGGGATTTTTATTACATTAAAATTTAAGAAATTTAAACTCTACAATTTAATTCGCCAGCTTTTAAAAACTTTCCAATTATTTCGTAAAACTTTATGGAAATCTTTACGATTTAATTCTTAATACTGTATTTATAAAAATAATATTTTTCAATAATATTTTTAAAATAAAAAAAAAACAGTGTAAAACAATAAACACTTTTCTAATTTATAAAAATAAATGTGAAAAATTTAATAATAGCCTAAGTTAAATTTCATGAAATTTGTGTAAAATTTTGACAAGCTTTCAATTTATGAATTTTATAAATTTAATTTAAAATTCACAAAAATGAATTTTTAAATGAAATTTATTTTCAAAATATCAAATATTTCGTGAAAGTAATGAAAAGATTTCAGCTGAAGAAATTTGCAAATACAGTACTGTATATGAAAATTGGCGATATTCTTGAAATTTACAAAACGTGTAGAAATGTACACATTTCAATTGACGAAATTGATAATATTCCATGTAATGAAATCTATAATGTTGAAATTTACAAAACCACAACATAGAAATTAACAATATTTCAATTGCTGAAATATACGAAATTACTGAAACTGACATTATTACAAGAAATAAAATTCACAAAAATTACTGTAATTGACAATATTAGAATGAATGAAATATACGAGAAGCGTTAAAATTGACAATATTTTCTACTGTTGAAATTTACAAGAAAATAAAGAAATGAAGATTATTTCCATTGACGAAGTGGTAGAAAAACAAGAAGAGGGAAACAAAAGGTATTTTCGTGAGCAACAGTTGTAATTGATTAGAAAGAAAGTAACAATTTTGGTAAAAGAATAGTTGTAATTGATAAGATAGAAAATAACAGTCTTAATGATCTAACAAAAAAAATAAAGCAATAACAACTGATGAACAAAAAATAACACTTCTAATAATACAAATAGATATAAACCATGCTTTTCTATAAAAATAATTTTAAAAAATAAGCCTGATATTAGAAAAATAAATGATGAAAGAATAAAAGAAAAACACAGAAGGTATTTTTTATCATCCTAGACATCATATACCTTATTATTTTTTATCCTACAGATTCTACAGTTTGTTTATTTAATTATCCTGTAAAACATACGTGTTTTTTAAAAAATATTTATTATCCAACATATTTCCTTAGCTTATTTATTTAAGAAAGTTTGCAAACCTTTCTCATAAGTTAAATAGGTCTTATATAATAAGTTAAATATTAACCTGCTGATCCTTTAGAATATTTATTATCTTACAGATTATAAAGACGTACTTTCTCCTACAACTTTCATTATCAATCCTACAATCCTACATATTTATAGTTTTAATCATTTTATTCATACATTTTTCTGTATTATCTTACAAATCTCGTACTTCTTTCTTATTATTCTATATATTTAAACATTTATATTATCATACAGATTCTACATATTTTTATAAAAAATTTATGATCTATCTATCGATTTCTTGTCTAAAGATAAAAAAGGAAGACATTTATGAACATGAAATAGTTAACAATGGATAAATTAATAAGAGTTTCATAATAAAGATACATAATACAATAGAAAATAATGGGTATAATAGGATGTAGGTAACACGAAAGATTATACAAATTGTATTTTATTATTATCGTATATGAGAAGACACATTATATAATATATTAAATTTCACAATAAGTTTATTCTTAAATATTTTATAAATGTATATATTCTTATTTTTACTTTTCCTGCTGTTATATGTAACAAAGGGAAAGTATGGCCCTCGTCAAAATATGACCCCTCCCCAAGATTTTTCCATTTTTGGACTCGGAAAATTGAAACTTCTAGAAATGCAAAATATTTGGGGGTTCGTATGTATGGAAATTCGTGTGTGTATGAGGGAAGAATCATTTTGTTCACCCACTTTGAAGATTAATAACTCCCGTACCTTCTGCTGCAAATTTTCGAAATTTTGCAGGGAGGTTTGTGTGTTAGGGAATTAATGAAATTAAATTTTCGTGGTTAAAATCAAGGGAGTCGAAGATAGAGGGAGTCACGTGTCATACCTCGAGTGGGGTGGAATTTAATGAAATTTTTACTCGTTATTAGTATTCACAAACTTTATTTTATATAAAAATCGTCTCAAAATTAAGATTTTTAGCATTATATAATAATCAATAATATAAAACGTCTTTAAATCAAATATTTTTTCAATTTTAAATTTTTTTCCTGGAAAGCTACGCAACTCGTTACTGACTTGTTTTTTTATCAGTCTAAATCTCCATTTTTTTAATACACTGCGCGGTTTCTTTCACACAAATTTATCTATACTGTATTATATCTGTATTATATATCAGACAAAAAATATCTTTCATAATTCATTTTTATTATTAGTTGTTGATATTATTCTATATGTGTATTGGGAATTACTGTAATAGTCTGTTTGTCTGTCTGTAAGGAATTATAGGCCTGTCTGCAGTGTGCGAATTGTAAAATTTCAAGAAGTGTATAGTCACTCTGTTTGTATACAGGAAACTTATGACAATATCTCATTTTACTGTTAAGAGGTGCACGGAATAAAAATTATGGTAGTAGTATGGTTTGAATCACTATAAACACGCATAAAACACCATTATGCAACTCTACGCTGAGTCTATAGTTCAGGAAGTGATCATCTAGACATGCTTATCCTAAACGTAGTGTATCTTAAACGTTTCTGAGCATTGCTGTTCAGCAGTAGGTGAGGTAGAGTATACTTAATGAATGGAAAGAATTAAAAGAAATTACTGTTTTGAAAGGATACTTTCACTTATTCTTATGATTTATTACTGTGTCTATGTCTGTTTTCAGGGGAGAAACTATCCCTAGTTTGGAAAATTCTCTCTCTGTGGAGAGAGATATGAATAACAGAAGGGGAAATCTCTCTCATTCCCCCTTCAAATCACACCCCCTACTTGTTTCTAAGAATTATTAGTCTGTCTATATGTGTGTTTCAGGGAGAAACTATCCCTGGTTGGGAATGAAAGATAAAAAAAATTATCCTCATCCCTTTTCAAATCGGGGATGAGGGAGATTCCCTGTTCAAATCAGAAATTCAAAATTGAAATTAAATAAATTAAATGATTTTTTTATAAATTTATGTATAGTAAGGAATTATATGTAGTGTATGCGTATAAAATGGAAGAATATATATATATATATAAAACATGAATAAAGTAGACAAAGTAGAGCTAAAGAAAAAGAAAAATAAGAATTTTTCAAGAAAAGTTTCAAGTAAATTTGTGCAAAATAAAAATGTCCCCTTTTGAAAAATAGGACCTATTTAACTTATAAGAAAAGTTTGCAAACTTTCTTCAAGTAGATTTTTAAATTATTTATTTTGCAAATAGAATTGACGCCAATGCTTCGATAATTTAATTTTCACAGAAAATTCTTATAAACTTTGACAATAACAAGAGGAGGGTAAAATAAAAATGAATGCAAGGAAAAGGGGAATTTATTTTTATTTTATTAATTTAAAGAAATTATTCAGAGAAAAGATTCAAAAATTATCCAGAAATTCGAAATTCAAGCCAATACTTTCATTATTTAGAAATAATTTTTTCAAATCGTTTACAAAATTCAGGGAAATTACTTGAAGAACAATTTTTTTTTTTTAAATTTCTATTAAAGTATTTTAATGAAAATAATTATTTTATATTTTTCTTTATTTGAAGATATTTTTAAATTTGTTTACGAAATAATTTCCTTAAATTAATCAATTTTTTCGTATTTTTCAAGTAATTTCCCTGAAGTAATAAAACTCAGTGAAATCACTTAAAACTCAGTTTAAAAATTTCCCTTAAATGTTTTAGGGAGACACTTTTCCCTAAAATTTTTCTCTTCATTTAGGGAATTTTTAAAAAATTTTTTCCAAGTAATTTTTCTAAATTGTCTTATTAATTAAATGACATTATTTAGGAAAGTATTTCAAAGCTTATCCAAATAATTCATGCAAAAATTTAAAATAATTACATTTAATAATTCCGTTATTTAGGGATATTTTGAATTGTTTTTCAAATAATTTCCTCAAATTTTATTTTTTCTAGACTGTTTACAAAATGATTTCCCTAAATTTAGAAAAATTAATTTAAAAACAGTTTTAAAACTTACTTAAAATAACATAAACAATAATAATTATCTAATGTGTATTGTTATTTAGGGAAATTTATCATTTATTTTTTAAATGCTTTTTTAAATTATTAATAATATTCAGAAAAACTACTGAGAGAAATTTACGAACTATTTCTAAGTAATGGCTAGAAAAATTCGATAAATATTTTATATTTTTAGTTTTTTTTTTCCTTGGAATGATTTTCAGAAAATTAATTATTAAACAGTAATCGTTATTTAGGAAAACTTCTGAATTGATTTTTAAATAATCTCCCTAAGTTAGTAATAAAATTCAGAAAAATTACTTGAAAAACAATTAATGAATTTGCTGTAACTCCTTTTGGCAAAATAATTACTCAATTATTTTTATTATTTAAGAAAAGTTTTAAGTTATTTTTACAAATAAATTTTCAATGTTTATTATTAACTTAAAGAAATTGCTTCAATAAAACACTAAAAATTTCCCTAAAACCATAGTTAGGGACGTAATTATTCTACATTTTTAATTCACTTAGTGAATTTTTAATTGTTTTCTTAAAGTAATTTCCCCACGTTTAATTGTTAATTTAAGAAAAATTTTTTCACGAAAATTTTAGAAAATTAATATAAAGAAAATTTCCCTATATTTTAAATTACTGTATAGGGAAATTCGAGAATAATTTAAAAATTTTTCTAAAACTGTTACCATTGAAATAACTATCGAACACTTCATATTATTTACGGAAGTTTCTCAACTGTTTGTTTATATAATTACATTAAATGTTATTGTTTAGGGAAATTATGCTTTGGAATCGCTTCAGAAAAGTTTGTGAATTAAGAAAATTGCTAGATAATTACGTGGTAATAAGTTCTTTTAGGGAAAAATCCGTAAAATATGTAATATTAGAAAGAACTTTGGCACTTCTAATCTCTTATATTTATTTATCCAAATGTCAAATAAGAGGATACAATAAAGGGAAAATGGAGGGGAAAAATTCAAGGAAAGTTTTAAGAAGAAATATTCTTTGATTTTCATATAAATATTTAAGTAAATCTTTTATAAATCCAACATTAATTAATTGCTAAATTAATGATTTTCTCCATTCGTTAAGCATAGAAATTTGTTAAGGAAGAGAAGACAAAACGTGAAAAGAATGAAAGAGTCTTCCATAAGAAGTGCGTCTGTTTGTTTAGCCGTTTACGAATTTAATAATCGCTAAAGGTTAGGAAAAGATATTAGATTCTCATTGCGCCAACTCAGCTTCTTTCTCAATACACACTGATGTTTACGTAGGGAATTGGAATTGCAAGAAAAAATTCTGGAAATATCTGGGTAAAAAGTAGTAAAAAAACTTCTTTAAATGAAGGGAAAATGTGCTATTAGTCTACTGAAAATAGGGATATTTTCGTAATAAATTAATTCAAAAACTTATTACAGATAAGGATGGGTAGATACAAAAATTCATGTATACTGAGAGGAAGAGTAGAAAGAATTATGCAAATTCTAGTGAATAAATAGCGAAATTTATGCAAAATAGGAGGAGGGGTAGAGAAAATCGTGAAAATTCAAGTAAATAAGCAGCAAAATTTATGCAAATTACGAGGGAAGGTGAAGGGAATTGTGAAAATTCAGGTCAATAAACAGAAAAATCTATGTAAATTAGGAGAGGTGGAGGGAATTACAAAAATTCAAGTAAATAAACAGCGAAATATATGCAAAATATCAAAAAGCATAAAAATTCGAGTCAATAAGTAGCAAAATTTTTATAAATTCAAAGAATAGATAGAAAATTTTCTGAAAAATAAGTGAAGGGAAAGAGAAATCATGCAAATTCGGATCGATGGATAGTAATGTTTCTGCAATTTAGTTTGCAGAAATAACGAAATTTCTGCAAACTGAAAAAAGAAATTAGAAAAGCAATGCAAACTCAGGTTGATAGATAAAAAGATATCTGCACTTTGAGAAGAGTGTAGCAAACTATTCCGCAAAGAAAATGAATAAATTGCAGTTAATATATTTGTAAGTTGGAGAAGGAATTACAAAATTTTCACGAGTATAAACGAAGAAATAATTTGCAAAAACTTTACAAAATATTTTTTAAGTACCAAATATTTTTGAAAAAGCAAAGAATTAGTTTAAAAATCTTGAGAAAAACAATAATAAAGATATAAGAAATTTTTAAATGAGAGCAAAATACGAGAAGAAAATAGGAAAAAACCGTAATTTAAATTAAAAAATAGAGAAAAATCTTTACTAAATCGTCTAAATTCCCTAAAAATAGCTTTAAAGTTTTACATAATTCGAAACTTTCTTAAAAAAACATTAACTGTTCAGTTTAGAGCATGGAACTTAAGGAGAATGAAGAAGCTCAAGAGCAATGAGATGTTCCATCAATATTTTCCCAAAGAAAACACCATCCTTTGATGCATTTTTACATTTTTAACGTCAAATAAAAAATTAATTTCCATCGATGCACAGGTTATTTACAATTAAAAATAAAAATGATTTGGTAAATAATTAAGGAAAAGTGGAAAATATCGATTTTTAACAACATTCAGGAGCAGTAAAAATTTATTTAGTTCTATTTTGATTTTCTCAAATTTCTAATATTGATAAGGCTAATCTGATTTATTTTTATATGTATTTTTACAGATAACGATGCATTTATTTTTATTATTTTCTCTTTATTATTTTTTTAGTAATGATGCTCCTTCTCCTGCTCTTGCTCTTCATCATCTCTGCATCTTCTGTTAACCTTAGTGCAGTTGTTGCTTTTTTTGCTGCTTAATTGCATTTTTTACTCGTTTTTTAAAACTGTAAATGATAAAGATGATAATTTTTTGTATTTAAAAAAAGTAAAATTGTATTTTTTAGAATAAATTGAATGAAATTGTTTTCTTTAATGTTTTATTACGATCAAATTCGTGTACTTGAATATTTATATATTTAATTTATAATGATGAATCTAGATATTAAGTTTTTTTTCGTCTATTTTCGATTAAGTGCCTAAAATTTATTTTTTGGATTTAGTTTAGTCAAAGACGTGAAAGTTTACTGTTTTTGTTTATTTATTTTGATGATTTGATACTTAGATTTTGATTATTTTAATTTATTTTCTTAACTATGTGCAAAATTTGTGTTTTTTTGTTTTTTGAATGTTTAATTTTTGCTTTTTACTCGTTTTTTCGTTATAGATATTATGTTATTTGTGTTTTCAGTACTCTAAAGCTTAAGTTTGTTACTTTTTCGTGCTTCACAGGTTTAACGTTTTGTCTTTTATTCGGTTTTTGGTGCATCACAGTCTTGAAATTTTGTCCTTTATTCATTTTTGGTACTTCACACACAAAGTTTTATCTTTTATTCAGGTTTTTAAGCTACAACGGTTTAAACTTTGACATTTTATTTATACTGTTTGATGATACAGACGAATCGATTTTTGTCTTTTATTAACTTTTTGACGATTTTTATACTCACAATTTTTGTATTTTGCTAGTTTTTTTTAGATTTAGCCTCTTATTTTTTTGCTACAGCCTAAAAGGTATTTGAATTTTTTTTATCTTATGTTGAAGTTTTAACATTAATGATGCATTACTTATAGTCTTTTATTGACTTTTTAAATTTTTTCATGCTTAAACATTTGTTTTCTTTATCAAATTTTATACGACTTGAATGACAAATTTTCATCTTTAATCGATTTTCTAACGATTTCAATACTTAAATCTCTGGTTTTTGAATATTTAAGTGCCGAGATTCCTGTTTTTTCAACAATTTTAATGCTTAAAATTTTGTGTTTTTAACAAACTTAATGCCTAATTTTTCGTTTTTTGACAATTTAAATTCCTATATTTTTGTGTTTATAACAATTTAAGTGACTAAATCCTTGTTATTTCGACAACTTTAATGCCTAACTTTTTGTAATTTGACAGTATGTAACGATTTCTTTGCTTTAATTTATGGGATTTTATTGAATTTTTAACATTTTGAGAGCACTTTTAAATATTATATTAAAACCTTCCTTTTCAAGTGGCTTTAACAAGTACAGTAGAACCTCCATTACCCGGACCTCCATTATCCGGATTTTCGATTATCCGGATTGTCTAAAATAAACAAAAATTTTACGAATTTGCGGATTTGCACTTGGCGAATTACGATACTGTTTATGTACGTGATGGAATGCATAACTTTTTTTGTTTCAACAACGTCTTACCCGGAACAGTGGCCGTAAACTCTTAAATATATTTTGCGTCGTAATAAAAATATAACTTGACATACGTATTTATAAATAATTTATTTTCAAATTACATCATTTCTATGGCCAAGGGCGGCGTAAGGCATGGGCAACATGGGCCACCGTCTATGCCTCGCGGTCCGAAGGGCCTCGCGTTTCGAAGGTTTACGCATTACTTAAAAGCCACGAACGCGACGAAAAAATTTTACTCGTCATAAAACGATAAATAGTTTGTCANGAAACGCAGTTAATTATAAAAAAATATACCCTTTCTCACAATTTTATCCATTATAAAAGCTTCTAAATAGTTTCTTACTGTTAAACAAATCATCTTAATCCTCATCTCTTTCGCATCTCTTAAGAGAAGACAGAGAGGAGACAGGAGATGATAGTTTCAACGATTAAAAACAGAGTTTGAAGAGTTTAAAAATTTGAATTTTCTAATTATTAATTACATTTTAAAACAGGAAACTATTATTTTGTAAAGTTTTTCGCCTCAAGCAATACTTGTACATATTCTTCCTTTATACAGATAATGCATTAAACTCGATAAAGTTATCCAGCATCCGACTTACAGGAAATCAAAGATATCTGTAACAATAAAGAGATAGGGATGTTGTCAAGTTGCTAAACAATGGAAGCAGATCTTGCTCTTCCGTCACGTGACGGCCACAGGAAGTCACATGACATCCAAATAATTAGAAAGCTTCTTCCCTCAGGGTAATTCCGTATATTGATTGAAACAAGTTACATTAGGATTCTTTTCTAAATGCTCTCTCTGCTTTTATCTTTCACTTAGGATAATGCTTTTTAATCCTATAAATGTCTTAATGATAATTTTTTAAATCTCTCTCTAAGCTCTCCTAAGGTCAAAGGTTGATTATTTTCAGGTCCTTCGTTAATTTATTTCAAAAAATGATTCTTATACCTTTACTCCATTAAACTCCTCTTAATATCTTCGATCTTTTTAAATTTTATTTCAATTTTTCTATAATTTGTTCCTCTATTTAAAATCATTTATTTAATTACGTTGCTCTTCAGCTTCCTCTTCTCCATATCTACAAGTAAATATTCTGCTTTTATTTTTTTATTTTTTTATTCAAACTCTGTTTATGTAAATGGTGTTTTAAATTTTAATTGTCATTTTGAGATTATTGGTCCTTAAATTTTTAGATTTTTACCGAAAAAACGCCATGAAATTCCTTAACTCCCATATTATCAAAATGTATTTCTATCTCCTATATGTAAATGTTGCAAACTTTCCTAATTTTTTTACTAAAACTATTAGTTATATGAAAGGAATTTTAGATTTATGACTTTTTAAATCCTTACTTATTTCATATTTCTTCTAAAAGTCCTGATAGTTCCTTAATTATTTCATCATATTACACTTTTAGTAAAATTATTTTCTGTTTCCTAATTAATTATACTAAAAGTTTTTGTTTAAATATAAAATATCTTACATTTAAAATTGTCTTTTTTGATTTCATTCTGAATCCTTGATTTTTAAATTTTGTTAAAAATATTCCTTTGCTATTCACCATTAAAATCATCTTCATCCTCATCACCACTTTTATAAAAGTTAAGCAGTTCTAATCTGGGATCATCTTCGTGGACTTTGATGAGAAAGACTTTTCGTAAGATGCTTCTAATAAGATTTTTTATGGAAAAATATCGTTATTTTTGAGCTTTTTCTGTACTTAATCTTAAAATTTTTAACATGAAACCTCGTTCAACTTCCAAAATTATCTTTCTAGATCTGTGTGTGGGGTCAAACTCTCTTCTAGAATGTCCCTACTTGTTGATGGAGTTCATTTAATGTAGCTTTTTTTGTGTGTGTGAAGAAAGATAAGATGCTGATGGCTTTCACCTCTACCAAAAAAAAAAATCTAAAATTCTAAAACATCTTTTAAAGATCGAAAAAAGATTCAATTTTCTTAAATTTATAAAGTTTTTTCCTGGTTTTTCTGCATTAAAATTATTTGAAAAGTGGAACTTTAAACAAAATTGTAGCTTGGTCATCTTATCGTCTTCGAGGAGATAAGAGAAGAAAAATGCACAAATAATAATAAAAAAAATAGACATTTTCTCATAATTTTATTCATTATAGACGATTTTAATTTGTTTCCTAATATTAAAATACTCATTTTGATTCGCCTCTTCTTATCTCTTTAAAGCAGAGGAGAAGAAGAAGGATTAAAATAACTATTTTATCGTTAAAAAATATAAGTAGTTATTAGAAAATAAAACTTTTCTTATAATTTTATTTATTATAAAGTCGTATGTCTCGTATCTGTGTGTAAAAATAAACACCCTGAACTTCCATCTCTTCTTATCACTTTAGGAAAGGGAGGGGAATGAGGAA
>NW_019386171.1:342016-343513 GCF_000671375.1 Centruroides sculpturatus | reverse complement strand
CTTATGTAATATCTGTTTTGAAGTTCTTATTTTCACAAGATTTTAAGTACTTATTAAAGTATAATCTGATAATTAATGTTCTCCAACTTGAGTTTTAAGTAATGTTAAGATGAGAAAAGTATATTTTATCAAATGCCTAATTAGTTTAAATGGCAGAAAAACATCTCTTTCCTCTGAAATTTTCTTTACATTTTGAAATTAATTTTGTAAAAAATTTGAATCAATAAATTACAAAAACAAAATGAAAATGGAATCCAATTAACCAATTAGTATTATTTTTTAAAAATAACATTACTGAATCATTTCTTTTTTACATTTAAAGGATATTCATAAACTTTATTTCTTAACCTTCAAAGCCTAAATAGTTTCTTAAAAGAAAAAAATTGTCTTGATATTTAAATAATGAATTACGCATCACTTCTTAATTTGTAAAATCTCACAATTTTTTGCATTCTCGAAGCAATCTACATTTTACTTCCTTAATAATACATTAACCAGTAATAGTTTCATATGTATCTTTTATCAGAAAAATCAATATGATAAGTTTTTTTAAACCAAAAATTAAAAAACAGTAATTATCGGAAATTATAATCTACATTTTTATAAATTGAAAATATGCTTTTTTTATTAAAAAAAGAGAGATAGTGAAAGCGAAATGATAAATAATTAAGCAACTTTTATATATTAAATTTTTAATAATGTTAAAAGAAGAAAAAAGTAAAAGTTAAAAGACTATGTAAATCGATCTCTAATCATAAAAGTTGCTGATTTTATCAAATGTCATGTGTTATCTTTGTTTTTGTAATTGTGTTTTTATTTTTTGGACTGCAATTTGAAAAAATCGTAGACATATAAATTTCCACTGTCTGTCTTTCATTAATCTCAAGAACGGTGCTAGATGGATAAAAATCAACACCAGATATGGATATCTTAGTGGCAGGAGATCCCAAATAACTACAGTATGTAAGAACCGGTTTAGACCGGAATTCAATTTAAAAATTTCCCCAGGAACGGAGTTACATAGGTGACTGGCACGATTGTTGTCGGGAAAAGTATGATGTACTGTACATGGACAAGATATTAATAATTTGACATTCAGATTATATATTTTTTAAATTAAATGAATTAAAAATTGCAGCCCGGCATTGTATATACAATAATTTGTGCTCGTATTATGTTTTTCTTGCAATTTTATGAGGATATGATTCTTTTTGAGAGGCCAAATTGTCACATGATGGGCTGCCTGTAATATAAATCTATACTAATATTATAAAGAGGTAATGTTTGTAAGTAAGTTTGGATGTAGCGGGTAATCTCCAAAACTACTCATCCGATTTCAAAAATTCTTTCACCAATATTTAGAATGAAACTTCAAGGTGGACATAGGCTATATATTATTCCGTTAAACATTCATATAAATTAAAAGATATAATCTAGGTTAAGGCTTTTATGTCCAACAGATGGTGCTACGAGTACGACTGCAACTGGATGTAGATA
>NW_019386171.1:305697-336507 GCF_000671375.1 Centruroides sculpturatus | reverse complement strand
ATCTATTTATTGATGAAATCTAAAAGAGACCAACCATCGTCAAAGGATTTTATAGATATTTTAAAAGAATTAAAAAACTTGAATTTATTTTGTCTTAGTTTTGGATACAACGTCGCAAACATTTCATGCGTCAGTCTATCTCGTAATATTGGGTGCACCCAAAATTCTCTTTGCCTCCGCCGTCGTCTTTTATAGCGACGATAGAGGAGCCACACACAAGCAATCACTTCCACATCCATTTCCAAACCGAGCCAGTGCGCACGCTCCGCTAAACGCTCGTTGAAAAACGCCTAGTGTGTACAGGGCCTAAGATACGCAACAGATGGTAATGTAAAAAGGTAAGTTAAAAAATATGGGGCCCTAGATTTTTTTTCATCTCAAAGTGGGCGGTGGTCGAAATACGTTTGAGAACCTGTGGCTTAGATCATCTACATTTACGATGTTTTAAAATATTTTTACGAAATTTTAAAATTTAAAATTGTTATACAATATTATTGGTAAGTTTACTAAATCTTTCTTTTGCTGTAAGCAAATGTAATATCAATCGAACGAAAAAGCAATCAACATAATAAAAAGTTTAAGTTAAATAAATACTAAAAACTATTAATATTTTTCTTATGTATTTAAAAAATTCTCATATTCATACTGTTCCGTAGAAACAATATCCAGGGTCTGGGCTGGTCCCCTTAGGTTTGGATTATTTGTTTAGACGACTCAATAGTGGACGGACGATCTGTCGAGACGAGATCTTTCCGGGAGGCTTTCTATGAGAAACTGGCCCCTATTTAGGCTAGTTTCCCGTAGAAAGTTACTAACGTGAAGAAAACCCGAAAAACTCCATGTGACCAGCCCGTTGGCCAGGCGCAAACCCACGACCAGTGTTCAGTGGTTTTATCCACTCAGTAAATAAAACCTCGCTTAAGCACGCTGAGTGGATAAAACCTCGCTTTTATACAGTCGAATTTATACAGTATATAAATCCAAATTAAATGGCTTAAACCAATAAATTTAATTTTTAATACTAATCTCTAAGAACCTCATTAACTGCAACTACTGAGTGGATAAAACCTCGCTTAAGCACGCTGAATAACAGTTACGCTAATGGAGACATATTTTGCCATATTATCAATGAGAAAAGTTTCAAATAAATTTAAAAATTTATTTGAAACTTTTATTTATATTTTAAATTCGAATTTCGCGTCAGAAAATTAAAAATAAATTTTTTAGATGTAAAATGATAATGTAAATGGCGCCATGTTTTTATACATCTTTTAAAAATACAGTGAAGAAAATTTGAATCAAGTTTTACACGGTTTCTATGAATCGAAAAGGATTAAAGACTTGAAAATTGCTACACTACGGTTTTACGCCAAGGGAAATCAGATACTATATAAAAAATTCGATTTGATTTGAGGACCTTTCTCGAGCTTATTTAGCTAGACGCTTTAGGAACATTTTAATTTCAAATCGTTACAGAATCTCTATCTCCTATGGGGGTTAATATGTAGGTTTTTGTGTGATCGCTTATCCTCCGAAGAGCCGGCCGAAGCTTTTTTGCTTAATTATACGAAATTACTCGCGAAGAGATAGGGGAAATTCCTTCCGTGAGATCTTTTGAGGGTAACTGGCCCTATTTAGGTGTTAGAGACGTGGAGAAAACCCGGATAACTCCACTTGGCTAGCTCGTCCTGGTGAGGCGCGAACCCACGACCAGCGTTCAGGGAATGGAACCGTTTGGCCACTGGCGAGCCTACAGAATATTTATCGTTATAACATTCTAAAAATTGTTCTATAAATGAATATTTCCTAAAGTATGTTGATTTTCGTTGTGTTTCCAAGCATGTTAATAACTTGATATTTACAGATAGGAAACTGACATTCATAATCTCAAATCGGTCATTGTTATCACTTCAACATATAAATCAAGGGTCTTGCTATCTGTATCGTAATGAGATTCGATAGCACTAATCTCAATTATTCTCATTATGAGATGATTCGATCCGAGATGAAGTTGGAAGCGAACGTAACACTTGACCCAAATTTCCTATTAATTCACGACTTACGATTTAGGTATAAACTCGAATTTATCAAGATAAAAGAATTGCTTATTGCGAAATTTAGGCAACACTTTGATCCTAGAAATATTAAAAATGATCGAAAGATCCCTATTATTGCGACTTTTATCTAAGTTAGAAAGACCGTTAGAAATTAAAAAGGATGGATAATCGACCATATTCATATCTCGTTCATATTTGAAAACTTTAGATGAGGTTCGTCGCTTCTCATCGCTCATCCATTCTTAATTAATTTCATTGCGGTTTAGATTATCCTGTAATGAGCAAAACTGTAGTGGCTATACGTAACAGTCCTTATATGTTGTGCCACGCATAACAATAACTAAACCAGACATCATGTGCGATCTGTATTCAGAACATTTGAATTAATAATGCAAATGTTTGAATTGCATTGATTAAGAATAAAAAATTTATTTAGGAAATTTAGTAAGGGGGAAAAGAATAGAAAAACTAGTTAAAGAAAACTTTCACGAGACAAATTTCTTTATGAATCAAAATAGAATATATTTCTAATAAAGAAATTTATCATACATAATAAAATAAATGAATATTATATCGTCAATAATAGGTTTCTTGCAGTTAATGAGGTTCTTAGAGATTAGTATTAAAAATTAAATTTATTGTTTAAGCCGTTTAATTTGGATTTATATACTGTATAAAGTATTCTTACGAAACATGAACTGATGCGATTTTATTTTTTAATAGATAAAAGAATCATTCATACAATCGATTATCTCTTATAATTTCTAGATCGAGTTCCTCTACCGCTCAATCAATGACATTAAAAATTATTATTAAATTTTTTAGCTATTTCAGTCAAAAAAACGTGTCCTTAAAAAAATTTGACTATTTTTCGAACGAAAAATCGCAAAACTTTTTGTGGTTTAAAAAAAATTATACTTTTTCTGCCAAAAATATATCTGTCGTTATTAACTAAACCTTAATTTAATGTAATTTAGAGATCGTCCAAACAACGGAAATCAATACACTCAGAGATAGAAGCAGAAATATTATCCGAACTTTTGGATAAAGAAGTAGCTGTGGGAGATATTTTATGCAATGAAACAGACACAGGAAAATTGGATGAAGCAATGAGTCTTATGGATGTAATAAATTCACGTTTCTTTTACTTCCTACATTTAGAAAATAGCAAATTTTATCAGGAACGTCTGTTCAAGTTCAGATCCGTCATTTGTTTTAAAAGAAAAAGAGAATATTCAAAAACTACAAATTGAATATAGAGAATTGTCGTTTTTAATAGTTATTTCAAGTCACAAATACTGTTTCATTTGTGGAATATCAACTAAAATTATTAATGTCCAATCTGATGCCCATCAACAATCATTTATAAATAGAAGCGTATAGCAGATTTCTTTAGGAATTTGTTGCTGTCACAGTCATTTCATGAAAAAGGTTCAAGCAATTTGCAAATACATTCAAATAACAGTGTACTAACGTCGAATAACTGAAAAAAATATTTTCAATACCTCGTAGTCTGTAGCGAAAATACAATAAACGATAAGATAGGCAATTTTACATTTTTGTAAGAATTCCTTATTGTAAGTTATTTGCCGGTTTCACTTGATAAAACGTTGTGAAATAATGGTTTCTATGTGAAATTCACAATGTGTCATTCAGATGTCATTCAAACTTTGGTTGTTTTTATTGAAATTTCGTATTGGAAATTCCAAAGGCGGATACACAAGAATGGTAAAATTAAAGCGACTTTGAATGTCAATAACTGGTCACAAAATCTCTTTTGGCCTCGATAATTAAAATAAATGATTAAAATTGTGAATAACACTACTATTGTATTCTTGCGACAATTCCTGAATTAGAATGAGAACAAGTGTCCCACTATAGTGAAGCTGTTGTATATCTTTCTCAAAAGAATGATATCTTTTAAATTTGGATTTAAAGATTCATCTTAAGAAGAACTTATAGAAAACCAAACGTTTAGTAAGTTACTACTAAAAGCAACTGTACAATGTAAAAGATGAGTTAATGTTAATTTTTAATGGAATATAATAAACATACTGTGTATGTTCACAATGAGATAAAGGTCAAACAACAAAAATATCTTCTTATTTATTTATGGTTCGTGATTTTATAAATGGTACGTATTGATATATGGCAACGCGACACAAGAGCGATATGCCGAGGAGAATGCCTCTCAGGAAGTCTTTTATGGGCAACTGGCTCCTATTTAGATGTTACTAACGTAGGAAAACCAGAAAAACTCCTTGTGGTTAGTCCGGTGGTGAGGCACGAACACATAATCAGTATTCAGTGGTTTTATCCACTGAATACTGATACTTTTATCCACTGGCTACTGGTGGGTGCTTTATTGTGACTCTTTCCGCCTTTTCTCATTCCTATCGTGAGTTCAGCCAGATCCACAATGGAGACGACAGGGTAATGAAGGACAAGGCCCAATATATACGGGGCATTCGACCCATGAAAAAAGGTTTTTCGACTTCCAATATTCGATCCCGTGTCCCCAGAGCGATATGCTGACGCCTTAACTGTCTTCCCGTTTGGCCATCAAACAACTAATATCAAAGATTCTATTCCGGCTAAAAGAAAACGCCTTTATATAAACAATTAGCAATTAGCACAATGAATGGATATAATGTTGATACGCTTTGACATTTTTTTAACTAATCAGAATAGTGCAAAAATAGTGAAATAAATTTTAGCAAATCTAAATGGGGTAAAAGTCTTATCGAAAAGGGTGACATAAGAATTATTAAACGAGGTTTCCGAAATGCTAAAGCCCACAAGTGTGAGTGGATAAAAGCACTAAACACTGATAGTTGGTCGATCATGGGTTCGCTTCTTGTCAACGGGCTGGTCATGTGAAATTTTTCGGGTTTTCTTCACATTTGTAATACCTAACAACGGGCCAGTTTCATAAAAGACGTCCCGGGAGGCATCCTTGTCTTCAGGTCGTTCATATGTTGTGTTGTCCTATACGAATAAACCAAACCAAACCAAGATGTTAAAGATTAGCTGACAAAGTAAGGCTATGTTGTTTTCATGCATGCGCTTAAAGTTAAAGGTAAATGAAAACAGCTCACAACTATCGAATCAAATAAATCTCGTAAGGTTCGTTGAGTCTTGAAGCAGTTCAGAACAGAAATTAGCGACTACTTCATCAACAAACATAGAATAAATTTCCTCCGAAAATCCGTTTCTACTGTCGTGTCGTCTTTTTTCTTTCTTTTTTTTAAGTAATAAAATTGATAAACCCTTGAATTTTGACATTGATCTTTTGATGCGATATTAGCTAGAATGACATCTCAAAACTTTGATAAAAGAAGTTTTGGAAAAACATTTGAATAGGCGGAAAGTCCCAATCAAACAGTTAACACCTTCACTCATAATAGATTTTCCTGAAATGACAGAGAAAGATTTCAAAATAATTGATAGATCGGATAAATACAGAAGTAAGTAAAGCGGAATTCTACATGGCTTAAATGATGGATTCTGATTATTATATTTTTCCTTTTTCTAACAATTATCTTATTAAGTTTGAAATTAAATCTTGACATATAATTAATAAAACGTATAAATGATTTGTTAATTACGTACCTAATTCTATTGAATATTCTTTAATAAAGCGTTACTGGTGTGAATGTAGAAATGATATCGCACATTGTGCCGATGTTCTCACTTAGCTACGATAATTTAACATTTATTGCATACTCGATATCTTTTCCAAAATTGTAAAGTCAGCAGAGATTTTAAGTAAATTGTTTATCGAAGACTAACTTTAGTAATAAGCGTAATTAACGAAGATTAATTAAAGACTAAAAACACTGCCGGATAAGTGAATTCTTCAGATTGTTGAATGCTACGCTTCAAGAACAGTAAACTTATTTTAAAGTGTTTAAATTTTCATAATATTGTATACATTATATAGCCCAGTATTGATTGAATAAAGTTGCATTTTCAATCTAACAGAGCAGATCACGAACCAGACAAAGGCGGAACACACGAAAGACTCCCTGTCCGAAATTATGCCTGACTGGAATACAGTACTATGTACACTTATGCACTGCTTTTGTTATTTTTAGTTATTATTTACGGTAGTTATAATTTATTTAAATGTTTATTTATATAATATTTTGTAGTATTTTTATTTTAGTGACATTTTCATTTTTAATAACATAAATGATCGAGAACTTAATTTAAATGATGATATTTTAGGATTGTAGAATTGATGGGATAAGATAACGCAACACATGGGAGATCTGCCAAATGATTAGTACCCCAGAGAGGACTTTCTGCGGGAAACTTACCCCTATTCAAGTGTTATATATGAGAAGAAAACCTGGAACACTCCGCTTCGCCACCCCCTTGGTGAGGCGCTACTCACTCCGGGCATTTAGTGGTATGCCCATCGAGAGTTTGTATAGAATATGGGGATAGAGAGAGCCTTTTTTTTTAAATAAATAAGAACATGGAATGTTTCTTTATTAATGAAAAATATTTATAAAAATTTTATTTTTTGTTAGTAAAAATAACATTAATGTATACGGATAAGAACTACTACGGTCCTTCAGTCTAGAGAAAAATCCCCAGCTTTCATCTCTCGACGGCCCTGTTCAGTGGTCTTATCTTCTTGACCACTGGTGGGCGCAGTATTATTTTAGAGTAGTGCCGGTTACTTGAAAGTGCCGGTATTTTTAATGTCGATAAGAGTTTCTGTACGANATAACGCGTGGCGGGGTCTGCTAGTATGAAAATAAATAAATAAATAAAAACTTTTATTGAATTTTCTCAAACATTATAAAAACATATTCTTTTCTGTTCAAGAAAGAATTTAATGATTTTTAGGAATAAAAGATATTTTTAAAATAATTAGATATTCATAAAACATGGTAAGAGTATTATTTTCAGCTAATCATTATCTTCATCAATCTTCATCAGATCTGATTAGCTTAATTCTATTGTAATCTGTAAAAGCTGTTTATGTTACTTTTAATGAGTTTTTGTGGATTTAAATTTAAATTTCTTCAACGGTTATTTAATAAAATGTTTACCGTATAAATGTAATAAACATCTTGCGATTAATTGCAAATTAATCTTGCTCAAGTAAATTTTCAATAAATTTGAACAAAAAATTCATTTAACTTATGGGATTAAATAATGATAAATGACGAAATGTCGTGACATTTATTTTAAAATACTGTTTACTTTTTGTGATACTTGTATATTAAAATTTTCTTTTTATGAAATATTGTGGCACTCGCATACTTTAAAATATTGCTTTACTGAACGTACAAATTATCTTCAATTTTTGCTATCTAATAAGATAATAATTGTCCTGTAAATTGCGCTATTGACTGAAATTTTGATTATTAAAAACTAAGAAAATTGCAAAATTGTTGTTTCTACATTAATTTATTCAATTTTGTTTTCAGAAAGTTTCTTCTCATCAATTATTGCATTATAAAATACAGAAAAATTAATCTTTCATTCTTAATAGCAATTTCTTAAAACATTATTTACATTCTTTATTCTACATTTCTTTATAAAAATTTATAATTAATCACTTTAAAAATTATTTTAACTTTAATACAAATTATATTTTTAACCAACAAAGTAAAGAAACACTTATTTAATTTATGATTAATTAACTACAAAATTTAAGGATTTTTATTAATTATTAAATATTTTTATTTTTAATTAACGGTTGTTTATTTACTTAATTTCGTGTTGAATTAAAGTTTACATTACAGAATAAATCAGTGTAAAAAAAAGGCATTACAGAATAAACATGTGAAAAGTGCTCTCAAACTAAATTGAATTTTTTATATAGCGCGTGAGTTGTCTTGATGTATATTTTTGAATGAAAATTTTTAAATGCCATTTTATTGTTTCGCCAAAAATACAAATTTAAACTTCTAAACTAAATTTTTTAATTAGTAATTCTTTTTCCTTAAGCACGCCTACAGAAATATATTGATTAGTTTGAAACTTTGAATATATATATAAGCTCCTTATAAACATTTGGAAAATCGATTACACTTTCTTGAGAACGTTTCTTGTACAGTACAGGCTCTATCATTGATGGCCAGCGGAGCATTTTACCGGCCTGATATTTATGGAGGATTAAAAACACTTTTTTTACAAATTATAGAAATAATTTCTTGGAATAAATATTAAGAAAAATATTTTTGCCAGGCTTTATGGATTTTTTAAAATGTAATATAATTTTTAATGCCTTTTTGAAAATATAATGAGGGCCTGGGAAGGATAAATGACGCAGAATCTATCTATTTCTGACAGGCGCGGATCACATAAATAGAACTATATGTTTTTAATTCAATAAATTAAAGTAAAATGCTTGTAGAATTAATCACAAACCTTTTTTTACCAGAAATTGAAGACATATTTCTTTAGAAATCTATTTTAAAGTCAATAAAAGTGGTATTTTATGATCCGGATTAAAATGTCAAACAGAATGTTGATATTTTAAAAGCATTTATATTTAAAAGTGTATAAAAGCGAAGATTAAAGTAAAATTTTCTGATATGTCGCCGTAAAAATAGAAGCATTTTAAATAAATAAGACTATTGGACATTTTTTCTATTTCACTTAGGAAAGACCCAGTTAATTTGAAATATTTATAACTTCACTCTCTATACATTTAAAAGCGAACAAAATCATTTAGTTCACACATCTTTTAACAAACGATTATCACGTTTGATGGTAGTCTTCCAAAAAGGTAGCCTATAGTCGGATTTTTTTTATATCAAAGTTGCGACAGAGCCATCCAGAGGGAGGAACTGGTATATTTCCCGAAACCAGAAGAAAACTTAGAAGTCGTAGTGTTCCTACTCCTATAAAAATTAATATTGTTTTTACTATTAGAAAACAAAATCCTTAAGACTGTTTTTTATTAATAAAGAAACATTCTATGTATTTCATTTTTCCAAAAAAATGGCAAAAAAGGCTCTACTATACAAGCGCTCGACGTCCCTGGTTACCAATGTAACGAGTTAATAACTCCTGTGTTTTTTGTCGAAAATTTCTAAAATGTTGCGGGGAAGTTTGTTATTAGGGAGTTGATTCTATTAAATTTTGGTGATTAAAGATCGAGGGATGAAGATATAAAGGGAGTCGTTTTTATCTCCAGTAGGATCAGACTTCGTGATGATTTTACTAGTTATTGGCATTTACATTTTTTTATAAAACTCATCCCTACCATCAAAATTAAGCTTTTTGCCATTTTATAATAGTTAAAAATATAACAAGTTTTTTAGTAAAATATGATAACAGATGGCGCCACTAAATGTTGCCGGAAAAGTTTAGCAACTCGTTGCTAGATTTTTAAGCAATGTTTCATTAATGAAGTAGAGATATTTTTAAATTTTTTAAAAAATTCTAAACATTAAATAGAATAAAAATTATTTTATGATCAAACAATTTTCAGTAGGACTACAAAATATCGCTATTTCAGAAGAACAATTATATAAATGCCAAATTAATAATTTTTTATCAAGTGCAAATGAAAATTTTTCATATTTGAAGGATTTATTTCCAAAATGCTAAATCCAAAATTAAACCATTATTGTATTTTAAATATTAAGCCCTGTGCTGTCCTATTTGCATGACATCTTTCAATATTATAAGTCTATATTCCAGTTAATACACTTTATGTAGGAAAGCTAAAGTATTTCGATTTATCAATACTTAACAGTAACTTTTTTAAAATTATACAGTATATTGTGTTATACACTCGACTAAAAGTTATAAGAAGTCAGAGTCATAACAAATAACCTTCGAAAACATTTAAAAGTGATAATCGTAACGAAATTGTAAAATTTAGGAATTAAGTTCTTATTAAGAATCTATAATGTACCTGAGATATTTTTTGAGCAAAAACTTGTGTACCTTATTACACGTATAGAAATTATTTTAATATGAAAAAGCAAAAGAAACGTAAACTTTTTCTGCGCTTTATACATTAAAATAACTCATACAGTAAATATTTAAAAAATTCAACAACTGTATTAATCTAACGTTTTATTTTCAAAACATTTATATTTAATTGTTTTGGTTGAATTTGAAGTTTTTGTTATATAATATATTTTGCATTTCTTTACAATCAAACAGTTTTTTCCAAGGATTGTAGTAGTCCAGACAATTTAATACAAAACTGGATACTTTTATCTAGATTAAAGTGCCCTCCCGGACACTTTAGCATACCGGACACTTCATCTCGTGACACTGGCCTGAAAGAACTGTAAAGAATTTGCAAAGCCATTAACAAAATTAATCAGGATAACTTCTTTAAAAATTGTGTTGAGATCATTTATTTTTATCCATCATTATATGTAATTTTTATTCTCATGAAGAATATTCTTCATGAGAATAAAAATTACATATAATGATGGATAAAAATAATACATCTACCACAAATATCGTTTTTAACGTTTATTACGAAATAAAATATTTTAATTATTTTCATTGGGCTGCAATTTAAAAAAATTTCAGACCTGTAAATTTCCGCCGATTGGCACGCTATCAAAAATCGATAATCAAAGTGTTATTTGCCCTACCCGTGTAAAGCATTTTAAATTTGAATATAATCCGGGTTTTCATAACTTCTTATGGAGAGCTTGAGTTGAACTATCATCGTTCTAATTAGCTAGTAAGAGTATATTCCATACTCTTACTAGCTAATTAGAATTTGAGGACGGTCCTTTCATAATAAGTATAATTGAAACCAGCCTTACAGTTTGTGTGTATGAATATTAGCTAGTTTCCAACAGGAAAACTCAAATTTACCATAGTGAATGGAGTCGATCTATGGTAATTATTAGGAGAAAATTAGGAGTGATTCGAGTTTAAGAGACATCAATTTATGATATTCTTGATGGGTTAGTTGTATTGATTCAAAGCATTTATTCTCGTCAGTAATTATTCTAATTAAATATCTTTAACTGATATAAAATAATAACAATTTAATTTAAAAACGTAAAAATCATTTCTAACTTTTTATGTTTCCTATCTTCAGTTATTTTCTACTCATTATTCTCAGAATACGATTCAAATACGCCAAATAATTAAATTTTATCATTTTTTTTCTTTTATAATAAGACATAGACCTATTTATGAAATGATTTACCTATTTTATTATAATATACTCGTTATAATTTTTATATATTAATTTTAATACATTACACTGTATTATATTTACATTAAATAATTTATAATATTTTATAGTATTAAAAAAATACTTTATGTTTTGTTATATACTGTATATATTATGTAAGTTTTACCTGTAATAATCTATTAGTAATACTTATGAAATCTAAATAAAATATAAGAAAGAACGTTTGTCTGAAAAATGAAAGAATTCTTTTATCCCTCTTACGTATACATTTTATGGAACTTTTTTCAAGATAATTAACAAAAAAAATACTAGAACTTTTTGTCAAACTCTTTTCATTAGCATTCAATGCTAATGAAATTAAAGTTTCTACGAAGACTGGTTTTTATTCTGTATCAACAATGTGCAAGAATGAGCAATATATTTTTTATTTCTCTGGTTTTAATGATTTTCTCAATGTTAATATTCCCAACTTACTGCCAATTTTTCTGTCATTTTATTATTTTTTACATATATTTTGCTTCTAATAAATTATCGTGCTGTATAGTCTTCTTTTACATGATATTAATTCAAATATTAAAAATATACAACCGTTTATTTGTTTACAGAAAGTCGAAACCAAATAAAAATGTTGATCAATTTACAAGAAAAAACTTTAATTTAGTAATCGATCAAAAGATCAATTTAGTAAACAGTTTAAATTCATTAGATTTTAGAGAGTTTACTATGAAAAAAAAAGAAAGTTTACCCTTTTTTTGTAAGAAAAAAGTCAAAAATATAGTACAATCGCTCTAGTCCGAACTAAGATTAGTGGTAGTTCAGATTAACGAGGGTATAATAGACCTCCTTGAAGGTATTTTTTACTGTTGTAAGATACTTTACAGCAGTAAATAAAGGTTAGAATTGTTAAGTCAAACATGGTCACAGAAAGAATGAGTAGCAATGCCCACAACACGTGACATACGTTTACTTTACACGTGAGCTGCATGATTTCAGTTTACGTTGTTTTAGTTAGGAGAATGATAGAGTCTGTTCGATTTACAAGGAGTTCGGATTAGCGCGACCGTACTAATTACACTACGGTCGCGCTAATCCAAATAATAAAAATAATTCTAAATATTTTAAGAATGGTATATTGCACTAAACATAGTATAGTGGACTTCGCTTATATACAGTGTTTTGTAATCACGGATAATGTTATCAATCGGTTAACGTTATCAAAATTAAACAAAGTTATAAAAACTTGTCTTATTGAAATCAAATTCGGTTGCCATTGTTGTTATTATCTTCGGGTAAATAGGTCTTTCTGTACTTATTTTCGTGCTTAGCAACCTTAACATGTGGTACACGCAATCTTTACAAGCAGTGACGAAACCAGAAAATTTAAATTGGAGATAAAAAACCTTTTTGCTGGTTTTTTTATTATAAAATTTAGAATAAAAATAATCACATTTTGTAATAATATTTAAGCATTACAAAACAGTAAGTAAGCATGTGCTGTTTTCTTTTCATTTTTTGAAATTTGGCAATTTTTTTTTTTTGTTTCATTGAAATTTTCTTTAGGAGAAGCCCTTCCTTTTATGTTTCTATGTCTTTTACCTATTTGTGTCAATGGCTATAAATTATTCTTATCGGTACTAGTACTGTAAATGTTTGCGTACAATACAATGGTTTAAACTGCTGGCATTTCGCTAGTTATTATTGAAATTGGTAACGGACAAACAATACGAAATAAATAAATCAAAACAATTTAATTTCCATCAAATGAATTTCCATTATAAATCTATTCTCATCAATTGATCTATTTTTAGAACAAATATCAATTTACGGTTTATTATAAACATTATCTACAAAAGTTTTACAATTATTCCTAATTGTTCGAAATAATAGGAAAATATAAAAGACAGTTTATTTAATATGATGTTTATCTTATTAACTTTGATATAAAGTATTATAATACACACAGAAATAAAATTTTATTTTTTACTAATTCATCAATTCAATTAACAAATCACAAATTTCCGTTGAAGTTTATACTATATTATATTGCGATTAAAGATAAATTTAGATTTAAAATATATTAATTTAAAAACAAACATTAAATATTTTACGAAATTTTATTTAAAAGTCATAATTACACTCCTGCTTATTTATTATTTAATTATAACAAATATTTATTTTAATTTATTAATTTGACAATCAGTCTTCATAACAAAAATTTATTAATAACCGAATCTTTAATAACCAGAATTTAATTTTGCTAGAAATTTGTATTAAAAATTATTATTAAATTTTTTAGCTATTTCAGTCAAAAAAACGTGTCCTTAAAAAAATTTGACTATTTTTCGAACGAAAAATCGCAAAACTTTTTGTGGTTTAAAAAAAATTATACTTTTTCTGCCAAAAATATATCTGTCGTTATTAACTAAACCTTAATTTAATGTAATTTAGAGATCGTCCAAACAACGGAAATCAATACACTCAGAGATAGAAGCAGAAATATTATCCGAACTTTTGGATAAAGAAGTAGCTGTGGGAGATATTTTATGCAATGAAACAGACACAGGAAAATTGGATGAAGCAATGAGTCTTATGGATGTAATAAATTCACGTTTCTTTTACTTCCTACATTTAGAAAATAGCAAATTTTATCAGGAACGTCTGTTCAAGTTCAGATCCGTCATTTGTTTTAAAAGAAAAAGAGAATATTCAAAAACTACAAATTGAATATAGAGAATTGTCGTTTTTAATAGTTATTTCAAGTCACAAATACTGTTTCATTTGTGGAATATCAACTAAAATTATTAATGTCCAATCTGATGCCCATCAACAATCATTTATAAATAGAAGCGTATAGCAGATTTCTTTAGGAATTTGTTGCTGTCACAGTCATTTCATGAAAAAGGTTCAAGCAATTTGCAAATACATTCAAATAACAGTGTACTAACGTCGAATAACTGAAAAAAATATTTTCAATACCTCGTAGTCTGTAGCGAAAATACAATAAACGATAAGATAGGCAATTTTACATTTTTGTAAGAATTCCTTATTGTAAGTTATTTGCCGGTTTCACTTGATAAAACGTTGTGAAATAATGGTTTCTATGTGAAATTCACAATGTGTCATTCAGATGTCATTCAAACTTTGGTTGTTTTTATTGAAATTTCGTATTGGAAATTCCAAAGGCGGATACACAAGAATGGTAAAATTAAAGCGACTTTGAATGTCAATAACTGGTCACAAAATCTCTTTTGGCCTCGATAATTAAAATAAATGATTAAAATTGTGAATAACACTACTATTGTATTCTTGCGACAATTCCTGAATTAGAATGAGAACAAGTGTCCCACTATAGTGAAGCTGTTGTATATCTTTCTCAAAAGAATGATATCTTTTAAATTTGGATTTAAAGATTCATCTTAAGAAGAACTTATAGAAAACCAAACGTTTAGTAAGTTACTACTAAAAGCAACTGTACAATGTAAAAGATGAGTTAATGTTAATTTTTAATGGAATATAATAAACATACTGTGTATGTTCACAATGAGATAAAGGTCAAACAACAAAAATATCTTCTTATTTATTTATGGTTCGTGATTTTATAAATGGTACGTATTGATATATGGCAACGCGACACAAGAGCGATATGCCGAGGAGAATGCCTCTCAGGAAGTCTTTTATGGGCAACTGGCTCCTATTTAGATGTTACTAACGTAGGAAAACCAGAAAAACTCCTTGTGGTTAGTCCGGTGGTGAGGCACGAACACATAATCAGTATTCAGTGGTTTTATCCACTGAATACTGATACTTTTATCCACTGGCTACTGGTGGGTGCTTTATTGTGACTCTTTCCGCCTTTTCTCATTCCTATCGTGAGTTCAGCCAGATCCACAATGGAGACGACAGGGTAATGAAGGACAAGGCCCAATATATACGGGGCATTCGACCCATGAAAAAAGGTTTTTCGACTTCCAATATTCGATCCCGTGTCCCCAGAGCGATATGCTGACGCCTTAACTGTCTTCCCGTTTGGCCATCAAACAACTAATATCAAAGATTCTATTCCGGCTAAAAGAAAACGCCTTTATATAAACAATTAGCAATTAGCACAATGAATGGATATAATGTTGATACGCTTTGACATTTTTTTAACTAATCAGAATAGTGCAAAAATAGTGAAATAAATTTTAGCAAATCTAAATGGGGTAAAAGTCTTATCGAAAAGGGTGACATAAGAATTATTAAACGAGGTTTCCGAAATGCTAAAGCCCACAAGTGTGAGTGGATAAAAGCACTAAACACTGATAGTTGGTCGATCATGGGTTCGCTTCTTGTCAACGGGCTGGTCATGTGAAATTTTTCGGGTTTTCTTCACATTTGTAATACCTAACAACGGGCCAGTTTCATAAAAGACGTCCCGGGAGGCATCCTTGTCTTCAGGTCGTTCATATGTTGTGTTGTCCTATACGAATAAACCAAACCAAACCAAGATGTTAAAGATTAGCTGACAAAGTAAGGCTATGTTGTTTTCATGCATGCGCTTAAAGTTAAAGGTAAATGAAAACAGCTCACAACTATCGAATCAAATAAATCTCGTAAGGTTCGTTGAGTCTTGAAGCAGTTCAGAACAGAAATTAGCGACTACTTCATCAACAAACATAGAATAAATTTCCTCCGAAAATCCGTTTCTACTGTCGTGTCGTCTTTTTTCTTTCTTTTTTTTAAGTAATAAAATTGATAAACCCTTGAATTTTGACATTGATCTTTTGATGCGATATTAGCTAGAATGACATCTCAAAACTTTGATAAAAGAAGTTTTGGAAAAACATTTGAATAGGCGGAAAGTCCCAATCAAACAGTTAACACCTTCACTCATAATAGATTTTCCTGAAATGACAGAGAAAGATTTCAAAATAATTGATAGATCGGATAAATACAGAAGTAAGTAAAGCGGAATTCTACATGGCTTAAATGATGGATTCTGATTATTATATTTTTCCTTTTTCTAACAATTATCTTATTAAGTTTGAAATTAAATCTTGACATATAATTAATAAAACGTATAAATGATTTGTTAATTACGTACCTAATTCTATTGAATATTCTTTAATAAAGCGTTACTGGTGTGAATGTAGAAATGATATCGCACATTGTGCCGATGTTCTCACTTAGCTACGATAATTTAACATTTATTGCATACTCGATATCTTTTCCAAAATTGTAAAGTCAGCAGAGATTTTAAGTAAATTGTTTATCGAAGACTAACTTTAGTAATAAGCGTAATTAACGAAGATTAATTAAAGACTAAAAACACTGCCGGATAAGTGAATTCTTCAGATTGTTGAATGCTACGCTTCAAGAACAGTAAACTTATTTTAAAGTGTTTAAATTTTCATAATATTGTATACATTATATAGCCCAGTATTGATTGAATAAAGTTGCATTTTCAATCTAACAGAGCAGATCACGAACCAGACAAAGGCGGAACACACGAAAGACTCCCTGTCCGAAATTATGCCTGACTGGAATACAGTACTATGTACACTTATGCACTGCTTTTGTTATTTTTAGTTATTATTTACGGTAGTTATAATTTATTTAAATGTTTATTTATATAATATTTTGTAGTATTTTTATTTTAGTGACATTTTCATTTTTAATAACATAAATGATCGAGAACTTAATTTAAATGATGATATTTTAGGATTGTAGAATTGATGGGATAAGATAACGCAACACATGGGAGATCTGCCAAATGATTAGTACCCCAGAGAGGACTTTCTGCGGGAAACTTACCCCTATTCAAGTGTTATATATGAGAAGAAAACCTGGAACACTCCGCTTCGCCACCCCCTTGGTGAGGCGCTACTCACTCCGGGCATTTAGTGGTATGCCCATCGAGAGTTTGTATAGAATATGGGGATAGAGAGAGCCTTTTTTTTTAAATAAATAAGAACATGGAATGTTTCTTTATTAATGAAAAATATTTATAAAAATTTTATTTTTTGTTAGTAAAAATAACATTAATGTATACGGATAAGAACTACTACGGTCCTTCAGTCTAGAGAAAAATCCCCAGCTTTCATCTCTCGACGGCCCTGTTCAGTGGTCTTATCTTCTTGACCACTGGTGGGCGCAGTATTATTTTAGAGTAGTGCCGGTTACTTGAAAGTGCCGGTATTTTTAATGTCGATAAGAGTTTCTGTACGATATTTTATCAGCGTTATTTGTAAAATTATAAGATCGTTTTGCATAATCAATAAAAATTAAATTTTTTCGTGGTTTTTAATTTAATCATTTCGCTTCTTACTATAAACGAAAATATTTTCCGAAAGATTAACAAAAATAATCATTATGTCCATTATTTGCAAAATATTAATGTACTGTACATCAAATTTTTAAAATAATTTTTAATGTATAAAAATATTTGATAACAGTTAAAAAGTATAATAGTGCTTTTTTCCCGAATTATTATATTTCAGTTTTTAGCCTTAAAACCTTTTAAGTAAAGTAATTTAAACATTTTTGGCTTAAAATAATGCATTATAAAAAATGTTTCCAATAATTTTAATATATTTTGGGGAGAGAAATTATAATAAAAAAATTGAAGTTCATTATTTTTCAATTTTTGGGCTGCAATTTTAAAAAATTGTAGACCTATAAAATTCCACTGATGTCCATTTGTCTGTCCTTCCTTTTATTAATGTCCATAACGGAAGTCGCGTTATTTCAATTTAAAATGCTTTTCTCCTGAAACAATTAATAGATGACCGACACGACTCTATTGTTAAAGGAAATGTATAATGTACAGAGACAAGCCACTATTAATTTGAGATGGAGAGCATATACTTTAAAAATCTGTAAAAATATTTTTACCTCTTGAAAACGTATTTACAGAAAAAACAATGGAGACAAACAGTGACGTATTTAGAAATTTTAATCCTTAAGCAAAATAAGGTAAAAGGCTCTCAATGCTGAGGGCTTAGACCGGTCTTTCCCAACCTTTTATGTGCTATGCCCCACCTAAGCCTTTCTAAAATTTTTATGCCCCCCTAACATATACAGTGGCTATACGGTTAACTTAAACTCTGGACAAGTCCATTTTCGAATTGTCCTCCTGTGGGGCGTGGTCCCCACGTTGGGAAGCACTGGCTTAGACCACTCTTTCTCAAAGTGGGCGATAACGCCCCCTTGTGGGCGCTGGATGCTTTCAAGGGGGCAGTAGAAGGTTCAGTGATTAAATATGAGTTTTATTTCTTCTCATTGAAACATTCTTTGATCTCAGAAATAGGATATGGGTCACAGCCTATCTATCCTATTCATATAATAATGCATGTTTAAACATTATATTTGCAATAACTGTTTTTAAGACCCTGTACACACTAGGCGTTTTTCAACGCGCGTTAAACGCGCGCGTTTAAAAGAACCAAGAGTTCTATGTAGCCGTACACACTCAAAAGCCAAGCGCGCGTTAAACGCGCGTTTTGCGAGCGCTTATAGATTTTTGTTAAAACGCGCGTTTTGCGAGCGCTTTACGGGCGCTTTGAGATATATGTGCTGCCATGTTACCGTACATGCGATCGCGCGTTTTGCGGGCGTCAGCCGAGCGCTTTGAGATATATGTGCTGAAATGGAGAACGATCATTTCGATACTGATCTATTTATTGATGAAATCTAAAAGAGACCAACCATCGTCAAAGGATTTTATAGATATTTTAAAAGAATTAAAAAACTTGAATTTATTTTGTCTTAGTTTTGGATACAACGTCGCAAACATTTCATGCGTCAGTCTATCTCGTAATATTGGGTGCACCCAAAATTCTCTTTGCCTCCGCCGTCGTCTTTTATAGCGACGATAGAGGAGCCACACACAAGCAATCACTTCCACATCCATTTCCAAACCGAGCCAGTGCGCACGCTCCGCTAAACGCTCGTTGAAAAACGCCTAGTGTGTACAGGGCCTAAGATACGCAACAGATGGTAATGTAAAAAGGTAAGTTAAAAAATATGGGGCCCTAGATTTTTTTTCATCTCAAAGTGGGCGGTGGTCGAAATACGTTTGAGAACCTGTGGCTTAGATCATCTACATTTACGATGTTTTAAAATATTTTTACGAAATTTTAAAATTTAAAATTGTTATACAATATTATTGGTAAGTTTACTAAATCTTTCTTTTGCTGTAAGCAAATGTAATATCAATCGAACGAAAAAGCAATCAACATAATAAAAAGTTTAAGTTAAATAAATACTAAAAACTATTAATATTTTTCTTATGTATTTAAAAAATTCTCATATTCATACTGTTCCGTAGAAACAATATCCAGGGTCTGGGCTGGTCCCCTTAGGTTTGGATTATTTGTTTAGACGACTCAATAGTGGACGGACGATCTGTCGAGACGAGATCTTTCCGGGAGGCTTTCTATGAGAAACTGGCCCCTATTTAGGCTAGTTTCCCGTAGAAAGTTACTAACGTGAAGAAAACCCGAAAAACTCCATGTGACCAGCCCGTTGGCCAGGCGCAAACCCACGACCAGTGTTCAGTGGTTTTATCCACTCAGTAAATAAAACCTCGCTTAAGCACGCTGAGTGGATAAAACCTCGCTTTTATACAGTCGAATTTATACAGTATATAAATCCAAATTAAATGGCTTAAACCAATAAATTTAATTTTTAATACTAATCTCTAAGAACCTCATTAACTGCAACTACTGAGTGGATAAAACCTCGCTTAAGCACGCTGAATAACAGTTACGCTAATGGAGACATATTTTGCCATATTATCAATGAGAAAAGTTTCAAATAAATTTAAAAATTTATTTGAAACTTTTATTTATATTTTAAATTCGAATTTCGCGTCAGAAAATTAAAAATAAATTTTTTAGATGTAAAATGATAATGTAAATGGCGCCATGTTTTTATACATCTTTTAAAAATACAGTGAAGAAAATTTGAATCAAGTTTTACACGGTTTCTATGAATCGAAAAGGATTAAAGACTTGAAAATTGCTACACTACGGTTTTACGCCAAGGGAAATCAGATACTATATAAAAAATTCGATTTGATTTGAGGACCTTTCTCGAGCTTATTTAGCTAGACGCTTTAGGAACATTTTAATTTCAAATCGTTACAGAATCTCTATCTCCTATGGGGGTTAATATGTAGGTTTTTGTGTGATCGCTTATCCTCCGAAGAGCCGGCCGAAGCTTTTTTGCTTAATTATACGAAATTACTCGCGAAGAGATAGGGGAAATTCCTTCCGTGAGATCTTTTGAGGGTAACTGGCCCTATTTAGGTGTTAGAGACGTGGAGAAAACCCGGATAACTCCACTTGGCTAGCTCGTCCTGGTGAGGCGCGAACCCACGACCAGCGTTCAGGGAATGGAACCGTTTGGCCACTGGCGAGCCTACAGAATATTTATCGTTATAACATTCTAAAAATTGTTCTATAAATGAATATTTCCTAAAGTATGTTGATTTTCGTTGTGTTTCCAAGCATGTTAATAACTTGATATTTACAGATAGGAAACTGACATTCATAATCTCAAATCGGTCATTGTTATCACTTCAACATATAAATCAAGGGTCTTGCTATCTGTATCGTAATGAGATTCGATAGCACTAATCTCAATTATTCTCATTATGAGATGATTCGATCCGAGATGAAGTTGGAAGCGAACGTAACACTTGACCCAAATTTCCTATTAATTCACGACTTACGATTTAGGTATAAACTCGAATTTATCAAGATAAAAGAATTGCTTATTGCGAAATTTAGGCAACACTTTGATCCTAGAAATATTAAAAATGATCGAAAGATCCCTATTATTGCGACTTTTATCTAAGTTAGAAAGACCGTTAGAAATTAAAAAGGATGGATAATCGACCATATTCATATCTCGTTCATATTTGAAAACTTTAGATGAGGTTCGTCGCTTCTCATCGCTCATCCATTCTTAATTAATTTCATTGCGGTTTAGATTATCCTGTAATGAGCAAAACTGTAGTGGCTATACGTAACAGTCCTTATATGTTGTGCCACGCATAACAATAACTAAACCAGACATCATGTGCGATCTGTATTCAGAACATTTGAATTAATAATGCAAATGTTTGAATTGCATTGATTAAGAATAAAAAATTTATTTAGGAAATTTAGTAAGGGGGAAAAGAATAGAAAAACTAGTTAAAGAAAACTTTCACGAGACAAATTTCTTTATGAATCAAAATAGAATATATTTCTAATAAAGAAATTTATCATACATAATAAAATAAATGAATATTATATCGTCAATAATAGGTTTCTTGCAGTTAATGAGGTTCTTAGAGATTAGTATTAAAAATTAAATTTATTGTTTAAGCCGTTTAATTTGGATTTATATACTGTATAAAGTATTCTTACGAAACATGAACTGATGCGATTTTATTTTTTAATAGATAAAAGAATCATTCATACAATCGATTATCTCTTATAATTTCTAGATCGAGTTCCTCTACCGCTCAATCAATGACATAATGGACTTACCTCGAGCTATTCATATGTAAAATGATATTGCAGAAAACTTCAGAACTTCTGAGGTAAAATAATTGAGAAGTATTTTATCTTTTATTCGATTCAAATTAATGCGTTTATTAAATGACTAAATTATAGAAATGCTGAACAAAACCTATCAGATTTGCTCAGAATGTCTATAATTTAGCAAATTAATATATTTTTAATATAGGTAAGACAGAGAAATCGAGAACACAACAGTCTTTTTAGTCTGTAGACCCGTTATATCTTTTCTCGTTAGAAAGAAGCAAGTCGATATTGTGATCAAAATAGAAAAAACAGATGGATAGATATATCGATTATATCGTGTCATCTGATATTTCGTTCATTTGGTTTGTCTCCCGTCATGCGATATAACGATGATACTGAAGTCGTGTTAGGATGAGTGAAATAGAAATGAGTTAACGTAATTTATTCTCAAACTGTTACTTATAAGTTAAAAGTAATGATCATCACCATTGAGTCATCTCTCCCAATTGGTAACAAGCCTGATGATTCGATGTTTCTACTTTTTTGGCTTCTGCTTCAGGAAGTCCGTAACCACCTCCTGTACCTCGGCGTCCGAGACGAAACTACAACTCTTCGGGTGCTTTTTCAATAATTCACCGAACACATGAAAGTCGCATGACGAAAGATCTGGATTGTAGGTTGGGTGCTGCAAAATGTTCCATTTAAAATTTTCAAGATTTTTACGAGTTATATTAGCATATTGGCAGTATGCGATTTAGCATTCTCATCGAAGAGGATCACGTCGTCTGACAAGCTTCTGAGCTTATTCTTGTTTTGCTGTGCGGAGTCATTGCAGGATTTCACCCTACAATTTGAACCTTCACTATACGACTTTCATGGGAATTATTGGATAAGCACCTAAGGTGTCGGCAGTTTTGCCCCGGATGCAGAGCTGCAGGCGGTAGTCATAGGCTTCTTGAAGAGAAACCAGAGGACTTCTATGAACACGGAATCATCGGGCTCGTATCTAGTAGGACAAATTCTTCACAATTCACTGTTCATATTCCTGCAGATAGTTAACTGTTCTGATGCCGTCTTTAATAATAAAACATAAACATGGCAGTTTTATAATCTGTATGGAATGATTGAGTTATTTTAAATGTACGAGAGTATATTTTAAAATTTTCTAAGGGTAGAGGCAGTGTAAAAGATTGGAAATCACTTCGTTAAAAGAATATTTTAAAACACTACTCACAAGTCAGTTGCATGTATTTATTTGACATAGATTGTCTATTTGGTGTTGACACCAAAAAGATAAGAAAAATCAATAATTTAATTATTATAAGAATGTTTTCGATACTTTTGTTATGTTCAAAATTCATTCATCCAAAAGTTTATTGACAGTTTCTAAAATCGATAAGGTAAAGAGAAAAATAACATTAAATATTTGATTGAAGTTATCGCAACAACAGAATTAATAAATTAAGAAAAATTTTCTTAAAAAATAGTTTCATTAAATTCTTATTAATAAATTATTAATTTTATTTTTTGACCATTTTAGACATATAGCCTTGAAATTATTGAATTTTAAATGTGCAATCTTCTTAACATTAATAAATTCGATAGAGATCATTCAGATATGGCATCTGCACTGCAAGGGTATATGTAAAAGTTTTGTGACTTCGTGACAGGAGGTAGGGTGTTAGTAGAAAGACAATGTGATAAAGATTCTGAAAAATTTTCCTATTTGAAATAATTTTTTTACCAAAATTACTATACAGAAATATTTTGATCAATCATCACACAGCAAGTTCTTGCTTATATAAATAATTATACTTCAGTAGAAGCACTGTATAAATACAGTCGACCCCCATAACACGGTAGATACGTTCCTGTTTTTATGAATCCAGCTTCTAGGAGTCTAGCCAATCACAGCCCGGCACGTATGCAGTTTACGGACTACGGCTGTTTGAAAGGTTTCTTCCATAAAATTAATCGATTCTAGACTAATTCGACTCAACATTTCCAAAATACGTATAATTTTTGGGGAATAATCCATATAAACTATGCTGTAAACAAAAAATTGTAGGATTACTTACCGAGTGTGCACCGTTCGACTACGCCGTTGCTTAAGCTAGTTTTCGTCGTGGAGATTGTCATCGAATGGCACTCGCGTGCTTCCCGATAAATTATTTTTTTGCGAAAAATTCGCTGAACTTTAGAGACATCATTAATATAAATATAATTTTTATGGACGTTAAATAATAAATGGTTTTTGGTAGGTCCGCTGCTCGTTTAAACTCAACGGTTTGTGCAATTCTGTCGCGACACGAGTCGGGATGACGTTTTACCGAATTATAGGAGTTTTTTAGCATGTTTGTACGAATACTGTCGCAATTTTTTCGCCGTGATATAGGAATCCGAACTATAGGAACCCGTGTTATAGGGGTGTCGACTGTATGCTGTATTGGAAGTGCTCTGGTAGAACTTTTAATATGAGGGATAATGGCAACAATTTAACCTTTAAAGGTACAGGTTACAGATAAAGATACCGATATATAACAAATTATCTTTTGTCTAGGAGTTATTAATTAATACTGTGTCATCAGACTCTTCTTTCGTAAATCAATGAATTTCGTTTTCGCTACTGCCTATTTCTAAAATTAGATCGCTTGTCAGGAAATATAAATAAATTAATGTATTATAGATGATATTATAGATTACAGAAATGTTTTATTTTAATATCGGGGTGTGACAGATCAAGCGTGACATCAGCATGATATCACCAATTTTAAGTTTCTTTTGACTACCTACCCCTCCTGTCAATTTTTGTCACAGGAGGTAGTGAAAAGTGTGACATATTTGAACGACCCATAANCCAAACCGAGCCAGTGCGCACGCTCCGCTAAACGCTCGTTGAAAAACGCCTAGTGTGTACAGGGCCTAAGATACGCAACAGATGGTAATGTAAAAAGGTAAGTTAAAAAATATGGGGCCCTAGATTTTTTTTCATCTCAAAGTGGGCGGTGGTCGAAATACGTTTGAGAACCTGTGGCTTAGATCATCTACATTTACGATGTTTTAAAATATTTTTACGAAATTTTAAAATTTAAAATTGTTATACAATATTATTGGTAAGTTTACTAAATCTTTCTTTTGCTGTAAGCAAATGTAATATCAATCGAACGAAAAAGCAATCAACATAATAAAAAGTTTAAGTTAAATAAATACTAAAAACTATTAATATTTTTCTTATGTATTTAAAAAATTCTCATATTCATACTGTTCCGTAGAAACAATATCCAGGGTCTGGGCTGGTCCCCTTAGGTTTGGATTATTTGTTTAGACGACTCAATAGTGGACGGACGATCTGTCGAGACGAGATCTTTCCGGGAGGCTTTCTATGAGAAACTGGCCCCTATTTAGGCTAGTTTCCCGTAGAAAGTTACTAACGTGAAGAAAACCCGAAAAACTCCATGTGACCAGCCCGTTGGCCAGGCGCAAACCCACGACCAGTGTTCAGTGGTTTTATCCACTCAGTAAATAAAACCTCGCTTAAGCACGCTGAGTGGATAAAACCTCGCTTTTATACAGTCGAATTTATACAGTATATAAATCCAAATTAAACGGCTTAAACAATAAATTTAATTTTTAATACTAATCTCTAAGAACCTCATTAACTGCAACTACTGAGTGGATAAAACCTCGCTTAAGCACGCTGAATAACAGTTACGCTAATGGAGACATATTTTGCCATATTATCAATGAGAAAAGTTTCAAATAAATTTAAAAATTTATTTGAAACTTTTATTTATATTTTAAATTCGAATTTCGCGTCAGAAAATTAAAAATAAATTTTTTAGATGTAAAATGATAATGTAAATGGCGCCATGTTTTTATACATCTTTTAAAAATACAGTGAAGAAAATTTGAATCAAGTTTTACACGGTTTCTATGAATCGAAAAGGATTAAAGACTTGAAAATTGCTACACTACGGTTTTACGCCAAGGGAAATCAGATACTATATAAAAAATTCGATTTGATTTGAGGACCTTTCTCGAGCTTATTTAGCTAGACGCTTTAGGAACATTTTAATTTCAAATCGTTACAGAATCTCTATCTCCTATGGGGGTTAATATGTAGGTTTTTGTGTGATCGCTTATCCTCCGAAGAGCCGGCCGAAGCTTTTTTGCTTAATTATACGAAATTACTCGCGAAGAGATAGGGGAAATTCCTTCCGTGAGATCTTTTGAGGGTAACTGGCCCTATTTAGGTGTTAGAGACGTGGAGAAAACCCGGATAACTCCACTTGGCTAGCTCGTCCTGGTGAGGCGCGAACCCACGACCAGCGTTCAGGGAATGGAACCGTTTGGCCACTGGCGAGCCTACAGAATATTTATCGTTATAACATTCTAAAAATTGTTCTATAAATGAATATTTCCTAAAGTATGTTGATTTTCGTTGTGTTTCCAAGCATGTTAATAACTTGATATTTACAGATAGGAAACTGACATTCATAATCTCAAATCGGTCATTGTTATCACTTCAACATATAAATCAAGGGTCTTGCTATCTGTATCGTAATGAGATTCGATAGCACTAATCTCAATTATTCTCATTATGAGATGATTCGATCCGAGATGAAGTTGGAAGCGAACGTAACACTTGACCCAAATTTCCTATTAATTCACGACTTACGATTTAGGTATAAACTCGAATTTATCAAGATAAAAGAATTGCTTATTGCGAAATTTAGGCAACACTTTGATCCTAGAAATATTAAAAATGATCGAAAGATCCCTATTATTGCGACTTTTATCTAAGTTAGAAAGACCGTTAGAAATTAAAAAGGATGGATAATCGACCATATTCATATCTCGTTCATATTTGAAAACTTTAGATGAGGTTCGTCGCTTCTCATCGCTCATCCATTCTTAATTAATTTCATTGCGGTTTAGATTATCCTGTAATGAGCAAAACTGTAGTGGCTATACGTAACAGTCCTTATATGTTGTGCCACGCATAACAATAACTAAACCAGACATCATGTGCGATCTGTATTCAGAACATTTGAATTAATAATGCAAATGTTTGAATTGCATTGATTAAGAATAAAAAATTTATTTAGGAAATTTAGTAAGGGGGAAAAGAATAGAAAAACTAGTTAAAGAAAACTTTCACGAGACAAATTTCTTTATGAATCAAAATAGAATATATTTCTAATAAAGAAATTTATCATACATAATAAAATAAATGAATATTATATCGTCAATAATAGGTTTCTTGCAGTTAATGAGGTTCTTAGAGATTAGTATTAAAAATTAAATTTATTGTTTAAGCCGTTTAATTTGGATTTATATACTGTATAAAGTATTCTTACGAAACATGAACTGATGCGATTTTATTTTTTAATAGATAAAAGAATCATTCATACAATCGATTATCTCTTATAATTTCTAGATCGAGTTCCTCTACCGCTCAATCAATGACATAATGGACTTACCTCGAGCTATTCATATGTAAAATGATATTGCAGAAAACTTCAGAACTTCTGAGGTAAAATAATTGAGAAGTATTTTATCTTTTATTCGATTCAAATTAATGCGTTTATTAAATGACTAAATTATAGAAATGCTGAACAAAACCTATCAGATTTGCTCAGAATGTCTATAATTTAGCAAATTAATATATTTTTAATATAGGTAAGACAGAGAAATCGAGAACACAACAGTCTTTTTAGTCTGTAGACCCGTTATATCTTTTCTCGTTAGAAAGAAGCAAGTCGATATTGTGATCAAAATAGAAAAAACAGATGGATAGATATATCGATTATATCGTGTCATCTGATATTTCGTTCATTTGGTTTGTCTCCCGTCATGCGATATAACGATGATACTGAAGTCGTGTTAGGATGAGTGAAATAGAAATGAGTTAACGTAATTTATTCTCAAACTGTTACTTATAAGTTAAAAGTAATGATCATCACCATTGAGTCATCTCTCCCAATTGGTAACAAGCCTGATGATTCGATGTTTCTACTTTTTTGGCTTCTGCTTCAGGAAGTCCGTAACCACCTCCTGTACCTCGGCGTCCGAGACGAAACTACAACTCTTCGGGTGCTTTTTCAATAATTCACCGAACACATGAAAGTCGCATGACGAAAGATCTGGATTGTAGGTTGGGTGCTGCAAAATGTTCCATTTAAAATTTTCAAGATTTTTACGAGTTATATTAGCATATTGGCAGTATGCGATTTAGCATTCTCATCGAAGAGGATCACGTCGTCTGACAAGCTTCTGAGCTTATTCTTGTTTTGCTGTGCGGAGTCATTGCAGGATTTCACCCTACAATTTGAACCTTCACTATACGACTTTCATGGGAATTATTGGATAAGCACCTAAGGTGTCGGCAGTTTTGCCCCGGATGCAGAGCTGCAGGCGGTAGTCATAGGCTTCTTGAAGAGAAACCAGAGGACTTCTATGAACACGGAATCATCGGGCTCGTATCTAGTAGGACAAATTCTTCACAATTCACTGTTCATATTCCTGCAGATAGTTAACTGTTCTGATGCCGTCTTTAATAATAAAACATAAACATGGCAGTTTTATAATCTGTATGGAATGATTGAGTTATTTTAAATGTACGAGAGTATATTTTAAAATTTTCTAAGGGTAGAGGCAGTGTAAAAGATTGGAAATCACTTCGTTAAAAGAATATTTTAAAACACTACTCACAAGTCAGTTGCATGTATTTATTTGACATAGATTGTCTATTTGGTGTTGACACCAAAAAGATAAGAAAAATCAATAATTTAATTATTATAAGAATGTTTTCGATACTTTTGTTATGTTCAAAATTCATTCATCCAAAAGTTTATTGACAGTTTCTAAAATCGATAAGGTAAAGAGAAAAATAACATTAAATATTTGATTGAAGTTATCGCAACAACAGAATTAATAAATTAAGAAAAATTTTCTTAAAAAATAGTTTCATTAAATTCTTATTAATAAATTATTAATTTTATTTTTTGACCATTTTAGACATATAGCCTTGAAATTATTGAATTTTAAATGTGCAATCTTCTTAACATTAATAAATTCGATAGAGATCATTCAGATATGGCATCTGCACTGCAAGGGTATATGTAAAAGTTTTGTGACTTCGTGACAGGAGGTAGGGTGTTAGTAGAAAGACAATGTGATAAAGATTCTGAAAAATTTTCCTATTTGAAATAATTTTTTTACCAAAATTACTATACAGAAATATTTTGATCAATCATCACACAGCAAGTTCTTGCTTATATAAATAATTATACTTCAGTAGAANAATTAAAGAATTAATGGACTATTTAACTATTAAATTTTTTTTTAATTTAGAAAATTATTTAGAAAATTTAAAAAGAATTGAAATTATTAAATAATTATTTTCAATATAATTTATTTAGATTTAATTTTTGAAAAATATTTAATGATAAACGTTAGGTCTAAAATTATATTCCATTAATAGCTTCGAATAATTTCTAAAAATTATTTTAATAAAATATTTATTTCTAATATTTTTATTCTTATTTCTAGGACGATAAGCCGTAACAGTAAAGAAAAAATCAAATCAAAACTTGTGGTAATAAAATTATCTACAGCCTACAGCTTGAGATTCGAAGCTTTACTGAATAACACTTCAACTAAAGAAAACTTTATCTAGAAGATGCAACATACTTTTACACAAAATCAATTATTTAAAATAAATATTTCTTTCCCTTTTCGACAGAATTAATCCTGCTTTTTAGAAAGGTGTAGAGTTAATTATGCAGTTACGTTAAGAATATTCACTAGAATTTGTCTGAAGATTTAATTGAAAGTAGTTATGCAGGATAACTATTCGTTTATAAATCCGTTAGGAAACCATTCTATAATTTTATTAGAAAGAGATGAACATTTGGCAAAAGCAGAAATCATTACTTTATCTATAATGTTTGCAGTTATGGTTGTCGGTAATTGTTTAGTTCTTTTAGCATTGATGGGACGTCGTATACAAATGACACGCATGTATTATTTCCTATTCCATCTTTGTCTTTCTGACCTGGTGACCGCATTTCTTCACGTTCTTCCTCAAATTGCTTGGGATATCACTTACAGATTTCGAGGTGGATATTTATTATGTAAATTAGTAAAATATGTTCAAATTCTCGGTCCATATTTATCGTCATATATTCTGGTGATAACTGCTATCGATCGTTACCAAGCTATTTGTTTTCCATTGACAAGTTTTTCTTGGACTCCAATTAGAGGGAAAATTATGGTACTCGTAGCATGGATAATCTCTCTTTTATGTTGTATTCCACAGTTATTTATATTTTCTTATCAAGATGTACAGGGACTTTCCGGTGTTAAAGATTGTTGGGGAACATTTATTCAACCTTGGGGTGAAAAAGCGTACGTTACGTGGTATACGATATCTGTATTTTTTATTCCATTTATTATAATTACTTTTACGTATACCCGAATTTGCTTAGCTGTCTGGAAAAACTTTTGTGAAGAAAATTGTTCTTCGAAAGAAGAAAAATTATATAATGTAGAAACAGTGATCGTAACAAAATCGAATACTTCAGATGAAGTGGTTGTTCGGAGGAAAACACCATTATCTAGACGACACAATATGAAAGGATTGAGTAAAGCTAAAGTAAAAACAGTTAAAATTACTATCGTTGTGATTATATGCTATATTGTTTGTTCTTGTCCCTTCATATGTGTGCAGTTATGGGCTTACTGGGATCCTCAAGCACAATATTCTAATATCTGGAGAGGTAAGTCATTTCAAATTTAAAACATACCTATTGACATTTGAATTTAAGTAAACATAAAATGTTTTAAGTTATTTGTGTCGATATAAACAATAAGACTAATATAAACAGATAGTACTGTATAACTTATATTGAATTCATTCAAGATCCGGCCACCGTTTATGTGTACCAGAAATTGCACTCAGGTTGTTCGATAGAGCTCTACAAAAACCTGAATAGACAAAACTGAAGTTCTGGCTATCTTGTATATTTATATATTTTATATATATTTATATATAAATATTGACATGATTAATTAATCTCTCAAT
>NW_019386171.1:286624-305680 GCF_000671375.1 Centruroides sculpturatus | reverse complement strand
AATATATTATATATATATTATATAAATATAAATATTTATATAATATATTATGTCGAATCTTTTTAATTAACAAATATATGATATAAGCTGATTCGCAATTGACCAATTCAATTTGCTGTGTTAGAAACTTCAAAACAATGTACAGTATCGTATTTACGAATATAAGACGATCTCGCATATAGGACGAGGTGTGACTTTAAAGATCAAAATAAAGAAAATTAGGTTTATTAATACAACTCTAATTTTATTTCGTTTAATAGCAAATAAAATATCAAATGCACGTAAATGCACACATTGTCCTGCAAAAATTACTGACATCTTAAACTTCAAGAAAAAATCTTGTAAAATCGACAACATAATTTGTTCATAAAAGCTATACAATCGGGAAGCTTTTTTGCCAATTCTTAAGTCGAATTCACTCTTCGTCGTTTACACTTCTGAGTTTCTTCGAATTTCCAAATAATCATCCGTTTTCACATGGGAATGGATTAAAACTTATATCGGGCTCCAGTGTAATTTTGGAATTCAATTCAAAAGCTTTGCTTTTCCTATTGCTATTCATCTTTACTCCTGGCAATACACAAGAACGATTCAAACGACCCAGATAAAATACTTTTGTTTTTAAACACTAGAGGGTGAGAATCCGGTAAAATATGCGAATACATAGTTTACAAAAATTATACAAAAACGAAAAGAATCCTTCGCTCGCGCGTATAGAACGACCTAGATTTTTGAAGCAGTGAAAAATGGATAAAAACCCCGTCTTGTATGCGAGTAAATAAGGTAAATATCAATGCTAACTTCTAAATATTATATTCTCTTACGTCATTTGAATTGACCAATATAAATTTAATTTAAATAATCAAAACTTAGAAGAACTATTTGTACAGCATACAATTTAAAGTATGTTATTTTCCAGAAATGACACAATAGACGGCTTATACAAATAAATATTAAAAATTTTATGACATTTTGTTTATTGTTTTGTCACATTTAGTAATATTCGTGCAATTTCAGCTATTTTTAGATTAATATCTAAAAGTAACTGGATAAATTTCAGCTGAGATTATCCTATATAAGTATAGCTCTCAGCTGAAATCTTTACAGTTATATACAGATCTGCAGCAAAGTGATAGTTTAGTTTTAAAAAATAAATACATTTTTTATATGATCTTAAGACTGATGCAATTTTCTGTGTAGAAAAAATATTACGTTTATGTCTTTTAATCATTATTACATTCTTAAAACCATGTATTAAAAAACACATGGTTTTTAAGAATGTAATAATGATATAACTATCGGAAAATTTATAATTTTAAGTTCTAATTATATTAAGATACAACATTTAACAGTCCTAATGTTAGGAGCATACCGGGTTTAAGATATTAGACTGATAAATGAAATGAGTGGTAGATGAATAAACTCACCATAATATTTTTTTCTCAAACCGGGACAACTTTGACAAAATACTCACAACATAAAGTAAAGCCTACTAGGATAAGTAACTATGATTGAAAAATCTAAATAAAGAAGTTGTTAACAAAAAACTATGAGTTAAAAGCCTAAAGTCCTTGGTTAAAAGCACTTTTTAATAACTCAACCGACATGCCTTAATATTAAGAAGTTATTAATATTTATTTTAAAATTCTGTGTTATTTTTAATGGCATCAAATTTAATGCAATTTAAATCGGTACCATTAAAATTTATGACAATATATTTGAGGAAGTTCCTTCCGCTGATACTAGGCTTGCCTTATGTTTCGCACATTTCAAGTGATTTTTAATGTCCGAACGCCCATGAGTTACTGAATATTCTGAAAAGCACAGAGTTCTCATTTCACTTTGTCAATACGATTATAAACGTTTTCAAAAACGGGTAATTTTCTTTAATTCATCTGTAAACACAGTTTCTTTTTGGCATTTTGGAAATTAAATTAATTTAATGCACAGTACAAAATAATCGTAAATGCCGACTGGCAATTCGAACTCGACTTCAATTCGAACATATTAATTTCTATAAGATAGGACATGCTCAACAATGACGTGGCCAGTGTAAGTTTCAATGTTTCCAACTCTAATTGAAACAAAATACTGTATCTAAAAAATACCTGGATCTCATAGGCTACGTGCTATTATAAATTCTGTGAAAAAGTGCCTGGATGAAAAAATAAAACATCTAAATTCATTAGGCTACATGCTATAAGTTTTGGGGAAAAACATCTAGGCAACATTAAAAGTACAGTAAAATATCGTTTAACGGTATCTCGATTAACTCTGATTTGATATAACGCGATATATAATTTTGATATAAGCCTTAAAAAGCTGTATCGTTAGATTGACCAAATTGTCAACCTAATCGATACAGCAGGACTAGGAGATGTAGACGAGCAGGATATTGAGAAGTTACTGCACGTTTCTGGTGAGAGCCTTGCCAACGAAAACCTTCAAGAACTGTCAGAACACGAAATTCATGTAGAACTGGAAAATAGTGATTCTGAAAACGATGAACCCAAAGAATTTCTCTACAGATTTCCTTAGTGAAAATTTGGTAACAATAATGGAATTCGTCGATCAAATTGTAGCGATTGATCCAGATTTTGAAAGGAGTGCAAAAGCAAAAAGAGGCGTTTTAGATGCGACCTCATGCTACCGACATTTGCTTCAGGAAAGAAAAAAAAAAGGCGACAAATGACACTAGAGACTTCATCGCAAAAAAATCAAGAATTTCAGAAGAGTCAGGACCTTCGTCACAAAAAATGAACTTTACATTTCTGTGTGCACATGTTTATGTGTTATTTAACATATATTATTATACAAATTAATATAAACATAACTTAAAATTAAAGTAAAATCTGTTTATTTTTGGTCGCGTGTTTCCTTTTCCCTATTTACTCTGTGTTAAAATGTCCTCGTTTAACGCTGTTTCATTTAGCGCTTTATTGTTTAGGAACTTATCCCCCGCATTAAACTGGTTTTAAATCTAGATACAAAATATTTAGATTGGCAACAGTAAGTGTAATGGATGGGATATTTTAGTTGCCAATTGCCATATTACCTGAGGCTGCACCATTTTTACTTCTTGTATATTTGTCACTTTTAAAATTTTACCAAATAACCGGGACAAAATGACAAACTAGCCGGGACGCAGGGACCACATCATCAAACCGTGACAGTTCCGGTTAAAGCGGGACGCTGATAAGCCTATAGATGGGATCAATACAAGTAATTTTGGTCATATGAACTGGAATTCGTCGCAGTCGTCTTGTGAGATAGAGGGTCCTAAATTTTTGGAAGCGGTTGCTGTCCTATGATGCATGAATACAGAAAAACCTGGCATTACCGATAAACATTCTGTTAAAGTTATGCATGGAATGCCGTTAAATGCTAAAGAAGGACAAATAAAAATCTGTGAAGGGCTATTTTAATTTTCAAATAGTAAAGATGACTTTTTTATAGAAACAATAAGTCATACGAAGGATTAAGCAAGACGTCGTAAGATCATCAAATCCAATTTTAAAAAAATTATTACTTTTTAATTGGTTGTTTCTATGTTTTAAGGAACTTTTTCCAGGACGGCCACGTAGCCTAAAAAGGAAGGTCGGGTCGTCTGAAGTTTTTACTAAGGAACATTTAAGAGAAATATGATGATCATCCAAGAATTTTTGGAAGCGACTACGTCTTAATTAAAAAAACAAGTCATACATAAGTCAAACGAAATACAGTCTAACCCTTTATTGCCTGACGGGACTTTCTAGTCCCACTATCTTTGATATTTTTTATTTCATAATGTATGCATTATGAAATAATGCATACATTATGAAATAAAATATAGCTTTCTGGGACTTACATTGTATTATTGTATAAAGTGTTCTTTTTCTCTTCTAGAGGCTAGTAACTTTCAAACTGATTTTGTTTTAGTTTTGTTGAAAAAAGTTTCACATCGTGTGTTGTCTGAATGGTAGTAGCTGATATTGCTTTCTTTGTTGCCAAATTCTACTTATTGTTTTCAAGTTAAATGTCTTTGTATTTTTTAATATGTATTCTAGATATGTGTAGTTTGATTTTAATGTATTATGTTTGTAGAATTAATGATTTGCAAGCTGTATGAGATCAAAATATGTTTGGGACTTATGAGTCCCGTCAGGCCCGAGGGAATCTTTTTTGTAAATGTTAGAAATTTGTATTTTCTACATTGTGCTTTATAAATTTATGAATTTGTTTAACATTTTTATAGTTAATATACATATAAGACTTATATATATATATATAAATAGATAATTTTATATATAAAAAATTTCCATTTGATATTGATACACATCAAAACCAAATACAAAATGCACATCACGTAAAGTTTTCTTGTGTGTAAATGGAAAAAAATAGCTTTTTACATCTTTACTAATCATAAATTATTAAACCAATAAATTTTATTTTAGTTTTGTCATGCATTTTAATTTTTTTTTAATATTTTGATTTTATTATAGGCCATACAGTAAAAGTTAAAAAATACTTAATATATATGATTATGCATTTAATTTGCAAATTTCTATGATAAAAGATCTTTATATAAAACAAAAATATTTTATTTTCAAAATATTAAACAAAAAAAACTTGTTAAGTCCAAATGTGCTCTAAAACCTGACGGGACTTATAAGTCCCATAATTAAAAAATGTTTAATTTACATTTTAATTTTTTTATTTACTTATCTGTTAATAAACACCTCTTCTGATGATAAAATGAGAAATATAAAAAAATATTTATCAAAAAATGAAAATTCAGGCCATAAAGGGCTAAACAAAAATCTCTAAAATAAATACTAAAACTCCCTTATTTACATCCACACAAACTGTGCATCTTCGTTACATTAATTCTCTGACACTATTAAAGATCTATACATTATTCTTAACTGAACCTGTTACCACAATAATGCGTACCACTAATTCTGCTGCAACTGGAATCTTGTAAGCAATACCCTTCAGATGTCCCTAAAGAAAAAATTGAGTGGAGATAAATCTGGTAATCTTGCAGCCATAAAAAAGAACCGCCTCTTCCTATCCATCTCTGAGTAAAACCATAGATCAAAAACTTTTGCACAGAGATATCACGGTGAGGAGGTGCCCATCATATTGAAAGAGCTTCCTCTTCTGACGACAAGTGACACATCTTTCAGTCGTTTAGGTAAAGTTCCTTCCAAGAAAACACAGCAAATGTTGGCATTTAATCTCAAAAATAAAATGTAAGGTCCAATAAGGTAATTATCAATAACACACGCCCACAATTTTTGTTGGTTTGACCCTGAAAAAGTGGATAAGGGTTGTCCCGACTCCAAAAACGAAAGTTGTGACTGTTGAACTATCCTTCTCTTGTAAACAATGGTTCGTTTGTCAACGATATGAATAAGAGATTCGTAGTTTAATTAACACTGTTTTAAATACCATCATGAAAACTCTCTCCATGCTGGAGAATCCACAGCTCTTAAGCGTTTCATAGTTTAATGGTAACAGAGGTATAAAAACTCTTCATGTATCAAAGTCAGACGTTAACATCATTCATTCCAACGATCGGGCAAGAGCTCTCGTGTTTGTTAAGAATTGTTGCGCCACATGTTGAATTACTAATTCTTTAAAGTCGTCAGTTCTTATCGAACATGGTCGTCCTTCCAAGATCGATCCATCTGATCTTTTAAAACTCCCTTCTATCGCAATTGATTACAGATAGCGTCAAACGTTGAGTAGCAATTATTCGGCCCTGATACAGTTGACAATACAATCTTTGTGCTAATCGTCCTTTGCATTTAGCTTACTCGTAAATAAGATGCATATCGACCAGCTCGGAGATGTGAATTTCTCCGTTTGGTCTGATAAGAATTCGCTTAGACAACATAATTAGGCACACAGGTTTCACACTTTCACAAGTTGACAATGATGTAGCCTATTGAAGAAATGCAAGTTAGAACACCGATATTTTAAAAGAGGGAGTTTAGCGTGAAAATGCAATTTTTATTATAAAATGTACTCTATACTTTCTTCCATCTTAATTGATTGTGTAAAAGCATTGCACTTAAATAAAAATATTACTCTTTTGTATTTTGAACTTTTATTCTTTCTTAAAGTATTTTACAATCTTTTTATTGTTAATTGCATTTAAAATTTGATACGCAATTAAAAGTGATTTATCAATAAATAAATAACAACTAAGAATTCTCTGTTGTGATTTTCTAAGATGCTTCTGTCTATGTTTTTAAAACTGCTACGCCATGAAACAAGGCGTCACTATACCACACGCATGCTATGCATAACAGCAAAGAAAGTTTAGTAGATTATATCTCGTAAGGAGACTGCGGCAACCCCTAGTTCATAGGATCAAAATTCCTTGTATTTGATTCCTCTACTACCCATTTCATTTGTCAGTCTAATTTATTAAACTTTTAAGCTTATTATGATTATATTCAAATTCACTCGTTTACAAGTTTATTTTATTTAAGAAAAGTGATTAACAAATCTCTTTAAAATTATCAAAGTTTTATTTAATCATTTAAATTATTTCCAGCTTTTTAGCTGTTTATGGCTAAACAAAACATTTTTTAGCCATAAACACATAATTTAAAGTTATTCGCATATCAGTTCATTTATTGCCAAGATTTTATAACACATTCTTCTGAAGTTTAATACATTCCTTAAAACTGGCCTTATTTAGACGGTGAATTCTCATAAATTAATGCTAAAATTATTATTAATTTAAGTAGGTAACATTATCATACGTTTTTAAGTCCTAAATATTTATTATTTACAAATAAATATACCAAAATAACATTCCTTTGTGGATATAAAGATAAAATTATTTTAATAATTAGTATTTTCATAACATAATCTCTCACAATCTAGAGTCTCCCCGAATTCTAGATCCAGTGTTATTATTGAGAGTCAGGAGTTTTCCATTTTAAAAGTGATAATGCAATGACATTTTTCGCATAGACAGAGTAGGCTTTATCAACGATCTTTTAGGAACCTCAAACATGTATCGATGTTTGTGCGTGATTCAGTAGGCTACTTGGAATTCAGTACTTATAGCTAATATTCTAATTTATACAATATTATGTATGATATGATAGAGCTTTAGAGCATTATATAAGGCTTTCTTAGGGACTCTCATAATCTAAAACAGAAATTGTGGTTAAGTATAGTTATTGTTGGTTTATACTTGACAGCAGCTGATAAGAAAGATACTCGTATGTGAGAAAAGTGTAAGACGAAACGAGGTGACGATGACAAGATGAAAAGGAACTGCTTAAAATGTCTGTTGAAAGAAAATCCATGACATCGTCTTTGTCTTATTGGATTATTTTATCACATTTTGTATTGAAAAGCCTGACATTGAAAATTGAGAAATCAAAGTAATGACTTAAGTCATTAAGTGGATTCTCAAGTTTTATTGGTAATTTGGTAACTTAATAAGATGCGATACTTTTAGTTTTGCTCATTAAATATTTCTCGTAACTTTAATAAGAACAAATTATATTTTAAAATTATCAAGTTTTGTAAATCAAACGGTCGAGAAAAATAAATATATTAGTGTGATGTCCCATATTGTTGTATATTCTTTTAATAATTTATTATAAAAAGCATGTGATTTGTAATCATCTTGAGTATTAGATGTTAAATAAAATGTTTTGTAAGAATGAAATTTCTAAATATTTTCATAGACTAATACAACTTCTATACTATCGTGATAAATTTAAAATATATAAAAATCTTAAAGAATGAACTAAATATAATTGAAAAAACTGACTGATATACAGCATATTTTTTTTTCATTGTTCTAGCTTTAAAATTATCTCGACGCATGATAAGAATATGGAATTTTATTACATAAAAAGTATTATGGAAATTTTATTTGCTTCAAAATGTTTGTTAATGTTTGAAAAATATTTTAAAATAATTATAAATACCATAATTAATATCTAGCACTTGAGATATTTGCAAATCATAAAGTAAGTTGGGGTGAAATGAATCACGCTAAGCTTTTAGCGTTATATTTTTACGAGATTTTATTTTTGTGTTTGTCCTTTCATGTCACTAATCCGTTGAAGTTTCTAGAAGTTAAGAAAGAAAGTACTTGACGAAACTCGCTTCAATTTCGCCGGAAAAATTTTTTTGTATCTGTGCATGAGCGAGAACACCTACATTCTTCTTAGGTTACTATCAGCACAAGCAATAAATTAAAATATTACATTTATAATTACAAATAAAACTACAAATCTATTATTAAGCAAAAATAGAGATTTTTGATGATAAGTTATTATTCTGTGTTGGGCTTAATGGCGGTAGTCAACAATTAAAGATGCTTTCTTTTCGTACTGAATTAGATAATGGACAGGGGTGGAACAGCCACCTTTATCCATTGTTCCAAATGACGAAACTCTGATTATTTAAATTGTTTAGATAATTATATAATTTTCAACGTTTAAACTTTCAATATTTTCGTATCTTTTGTACGTACATTATTTAATAATAGGTTTATATAAAAATTTCCGGGAGTAAATCTCTTTCTCTGGAGTAATCCATAACACCTGACCCTGGTAAAGTAATTTCAAAATTTGTTAGAGTCACTCTTATTATACAGTAGTTGATCTAGTTACGCCTTCGAGCTGTATGGACAAGATAATAGACGACGATCTGTTATCATGTTCTTTTCATTTTAACGTCATTTTACACTATAAATGCATTAGAACAGTACTTTTATCCAAGAATACTTAGTGTAATATTATGGCTTTAGTACAACTGAATTATATGTAGATTAGTCTCAAATTTTACCCATTATAGACAGGGTCCACAATGGGAGCCGGTCAGTCAGTCAGTAGGGGGTGACTAGACAAAAACTGGAGGTTTTGATTCTCCAGAAGGCTAAATAATTAAAACCTAAGTGAAATTCTTATATGTACTACTGTATATAGTTCATAGCTGTACAGTATTGCAATAAAATAATATTTCGCGCAAATCATATATCATTCAAATATATAGATTTTTATATAAATAGTTTTATAAGCAAAAATTATTCAGAATAACAGCAAAAGCATTACGGAGAAAGGGAGAAAGATTTTTACGGAGTAAATCTTCCATTACCATTAGTACAATTATTAACCAACAGATGGCGACAGATGATGATACTAGTACCGTATTATGTTACAGCTCGTCTCAAACAGACACGAATTTGCATACAAATTTCACCTTTCAACTTAATGATTTTTTATCGTTTATGACTAGTATACTCTAAGTTGAAAAGTTTTTCCGCTTACCACCTGATATTTTCCTTTGAAGTGTAAAGCTAATGCAACAGATTTTTTTCATGTTGTTTTTCAATAATTTTTTCCTAGCTTTAAAATAATTTTTGATTATATAATACCGTAGTAATTACTTTTTACAAGCAACTAATTTTTTTCATTAAATAAACACAGAGTTACAAATAAGTACATTTTTTATATACAGGTATATCATTTAACTGTAATTCTGTATGATTTTTTCAGCTTTGAATATTTAAAAAAGAATTTGAATAAAATCCATTTTATATACAGTATTAGCAAGAAAAATTTATAAAAATACGAAAAGTGGTTCTTTGAATTTAAATAAAATATGAGAAACTCGGATAAAGTTGTTTTTTTTAATCTGATTTATTACAAACGAAAAAACTGTCTAGTGTCATTTTCTTCTACATATAGTCTACTCATTAATATTCGACTTTTAAAGATTATATTATTCTCCATATATAGATATAAATTTTTTTGACATCCTAACAATCTATATTTTAAATAAGAAGTGATATTTTAAGCAAAATATCACTTCTTATTTAAAATAAATGAAAGAATTATTATTAAAACGGTAGGAAAGTCTATAAGAAAATGTATTTTTAAAAATGAGATTTTGTTTATCATATTTTATAAAATTATAAGTAAAGTATTTTTTGAATCGAATTTTAGCCGAAACTCTAAAAATCAATATTTTTCAATCTGAATTATACATTTTTAAAAAAGTTAAACATTAATATTATTCATATATTTTCTTATTGCCAGACATTAATGAACACATGTAGAAGAAAATAACAATAGTTTAATGAGTTTTCTTCGTTATAAATAAAATTTAAAAAGTTCTGTCCGAGTTTCTTATATTTTGCTTAAATTCAAAAACTATTTTCTAGAGTCCTTTTAGAAATTTTTGAGTAATATACGAATATGAAAGTTAATCTATTCAAATTCCTTTTCGAATATTCAAAGTTAAATAAAGATATATATAGAATTATTAAATTGAGAGAATTAATTCACATAAAATTATTTATTTATTCGTTAACAGTTTCATAAGATGTGAATTTAACTATTGACGTCATGAGATAAATTTACTTGAAAATTGGAATTATTGTCACAGTTTAATTATCAAGAATTAAATTTTATTTATTTGCACATTTTAAAACAAATATCAAAATTTCAATATTTTATTTTGTTATAGGAAAATGTTGGAGAATATTCTTAGATAAAACGAAATTACAGCAATTTGCTTTGATGCATTTTATATGGTAACTTCCTCTAAAATTGGGGGGGGGAAATATACATATATATTTTTTCAGATTTTCAGCGTAAATTCGATAGCATTTACGTAAAAGATTTGCTTAACATTCTATGTTTATGATAATCAAAATCTTGTTTTTCAAAATAAATTTTTTGATAGACTTCGCTATTGCTTTAAGAATATTTTTTTTTATTTCGAGCAATCTTTATAGAATTACATGTGATGAAGTAACACTTTACACATACATCTTACCTTTTTCGATTCAAAACACCACGCCCGTATAACACGGTAGTTACGTTCCAAAAAATTGCCGTGTTATGCGAATCCGTGTTATGCGAATCAAAGAACTAGTACGAAAAAGAGGGTTAGGTTCCAAAAATTAAAAAGCATGCTACTATATTTTCATAATTAAGTTAAATATCTTTATTAAAATTTTCTTAAGTGATACATATTAATATAAATTAAACAATGTTTTCTTTGTCATCACTAAAAGCACTATTAACCGAGAGCGTTTTATTTTTGGCAATTTATCGTTATCCTCTGAGCATTTTACTGCATTATTTTCAAATTCATGCTTTACCTTTTGCAAAAAGTGTATGTAATTTTAGATTGCTTGCTTATAGTTAAAAGATCTTTATAAATTTCCTTATATGGTGCTAAGCACTTATGGAATAAGGGAAAAACATCTGGCAACACCAGAAGCAGAAGCGTCGAGATCTGGCAAAATTGAAACAATTTTCGCGAAGGACCATGTGTATGGAGACGAGAAGAGAAAATTTACACACTGAAGTACTAATAGTTCACGAAAGTTATTATTTTTGTGAACTATTATTACTTAAGTATGTAAAAATTTATTACATTTCATGTTGTACGAGGGTTTTATCCATTTCTCGAACCGTGTCAGAGTGAATCCGTGATATAGAAGTGCCGTGTTATACGGGGGTTACCTGTATATCAAAAATGGTTGTTCATAATATTTATAGATAATTTCATCATTTAATAATAATTTTCTCTTAGGATTTTCTAATATTTGCCCTAAAATATCCGTTTAAATTCATGTAATTTAAATCTAATTAAGCGAACTTGGAAATAAATTACTAAACGAGATTTAATTTCTTAAGATATTAATGTTATAAATCTGTATATTAATTAAATTCAGTTTTTTCGGTGATTTTCCAAAAAAGAAAGAAGAAAAACACTTGTATACTTTTTATTCTTCTTTCATGCAAATTATAAGTCATTTTCTCTATTTTTATGTATTTTTATTTTAAAGTTCATTTATCTTTATAGCCATAAAGATTTTTATGTTTATTCAATAAAAATTAAACATATTTAAATTGTATTGAATTGATTTCATTAATAAAATATTGCAGTTATATTAAAATATCTTCCTGTTATTGAATATTTAATAAACGTTCAGGAAGTTCATTACAAATGATAAAAGTCCGTCGCCAGTCGTCCGTCTTTCATTAATCTCGAGAATGGAATTAGATAGGCCTAGATGAAAATCGAGACAGATACAAAAAGCTTAGGGGTGAGAGGCCTCTATTAACAATATACGAACTTCTGGTTTGAATCGGAAGTCACGTGATTTCAATTAAAAATTTTTATCTTAATATATAGAACGATAAATAATATACCACTCGATCTTCTAAGGTGTACAATATTTGCGTGATCTCACATTTTCTGTGGTAAAAGTCATCATAGAGAAAAAAAACAATTGCATTTTCAGATTCAGCATGAAAAGTTACATTTATTTTTAAAGTTAGATATGATTAAAATTGCTGCCCGGCATTGTGACGGTGTCACAACAATCTAGTTATTATATAGACACTCTATAAATGTTATATTTGAATATTTCATATTATGGAAATAATATGACTTTACTGACTTCTATCAGTTTATTTGACTTGCTAAAGAATTGGAAATTTCATATTTTGTTCCTTCAAGCACGATTAGAGAAGTGTTGTTTAGTAATCTTTATAGACCACTCATGCGAAAACTAGGTTTTCAAGAATTTGTCCAAGTTTTCGTTTGATATCAATGTTTCGATACTCCAACTACAAATACTTTAAATCCTAATGTCGGAAAAATCGTTTTTGGAATAAAAATTGTTATTTATTAAAAATTGAACTCTTCGATATTTATTATATGTTAAAAATTGATCGTTTTATTGCGTTTTGAAATTTTAGAAATATGAAAGTTCGTCATCTTAAATTTCAGGCTTTAAACCTAAAATATGTTTGAAAATAAGTTCTTTAATAGTCCTTACTCTATTTTAATCAAAGTTATAAAAATGTATTGATATAAGTAAAGAATTTTATTCTTTTGGACTCTATGTAGTGCGTATTTATTTTAGTAATCTATATAAATAAAAATGTAAATGTTCGTTTGTTTAAAATCTTAAATCTCCGAAAGTTCTTAACCGATTGCTTTGAAATTTTGACACAACGTTGTATTCGAATACGCACGTGTTTTTATATTAGCCTATATAAATGTCGAAATTCCCCCCGCGGAGGAGAGAGACAAAATTAAGGCTTACCGTGAAGAATTGGTCTTCTATTATTCTATTTTAGATGCGTTTTTTTTTTGCGTTTTAATAGGGTACGTCAAGAGAATGTTCACTAAGAAGGAATTTTTCGAAATTTATAATAGATATATTTTGAGCCAAAGCAACTTATCTAGACTCGGGTGCAGCTAGTTAATTATAAGATATGTTCTAAAAGTATACTTACATAAAAAGTGTTTCAAGTTTCTGTAAAACTGTATAAATTTAAAACTTTAATTGCCCAAAAAGACTACTTGATTTTAGATGTATGCCTTCTTATGACTTGTTATACTATATCTTATTTCTCCCATAAAAACTACTTAGAAAATGTCGAATCGACGATTACGTCTTTCATATGATCGTCATTTCCATATTCTATTGATACATCTGTAATCTCAAAACAAATGCAGTTTTTAGCATAGTCCCATATGCTATGGGGTACACTCCATCCTTTATGCTAAAAATTGCTTTTGTTTTGAGACTCTTTTTTATATCCGAAATGTGTTAGAAAACGTACGTAATATGCACAAATTCAACGCATTAGCTGCTGAATCTTAAAACAAAATTTTTCCCCGAAAATCGAAATGCATACTCAGGACTGCATGTAGGGTAAACGATACAGTTATTGGCCACCAAACAGCAATTGGCCATTTCGAATTTAAACCTTTTTAATAAGAGTTATATAAAAGCTATTCTGGAAATATTTTAAGGCAGCACTAATACATGTTTCTGCTGTTAATGGAATAGCAAAAACTCTCTCGGATTTTTCTGTCGTTGCGTGTGACCAATAACCATACAATTTTTCATATTCTTGAAATAAAGTACATTTTGGATTATACAATTGGCATTTGTAATTTCTAGATATTGGCAGTAAAAAGGCTGTAAAAAATGAATTTATCAGTAAGTATAATATTTCCCGATTTAATCTTTCTGTTATGTCATAGAATTTTTAAAATATATGCTCTTCACCTCAAATTAGTAGTGTTTTGCCCATGTATATCATACTTTTCCTTTAACAACAGAGTCGTGCCGATCATCTATTAACTCTTTTCGGGGGAAAAGTTTTGAATTGAAATAAGGTGACTTCCGGTTTGCATCGGACGTTCATATATAGTTAATCAGGGCATCCTGCTGCCTGAGCTTTCCGTATCTGGTCTTGAATTTCATCTATTTAACACTCGAGATAAAGGAAGGAATGACAGACAGACAAACGACAGTGGGAATTTATAGGTTTACAATTTTTTTAAAGTGCAGCCCAATTAACAATTTAATACATATAATAATTGTTTATTAAGTTTTGATATTTCAAACACATTTGATTGTGTTTAAATACAATAATTGAAGTAATAATTAATAATAGAATTATACAATATTTATATAAATATTTATATAAATGTTAAATGAGATAATTCTTTCCTCTTCTAATATGTTTTCATTTTTATATATTTATTTTGAAATAGATATATAAAGTGAACTTTAGATGGTCTAAATGAAAACTAACATTTTTATCTCAAACTTATCTAGACTCGATGTACACTTTATGTAAATTAAACAAATAAAACTGTAAGCAAATGTGACGAACTAATTACGTCAATTTAAGTCATTTATACATTTACTGATTGTAAACGTAGTAGAATGACGTCAATTAAAATAAAAGAAACATGTTCTTTGGATGAATAAACATACTTAAAAGTTATTTGAAATTGCATTTATGCATTTGTACAAATTAAACTAATAGAATAATTAGTGTAGTAAAAATAAATGTGTTAAGTTGTACAGGGTGATCTAGACGTAATAGGAAAGTTAAAATAACTCAATTATCGATCGGAATAATAATAATAATATTTCTTTTGTATTATTATTTAATAATTATTTCGATTTTAAATTCATCCAAAAATGAAAAGTTTAACCTTTGGAGGATTATTATAATTGAGTGGCAATTCATTAATGTGAATAGACATAGGGATAAATGCGAAGAACATATCCTCCATTTTAACGTTAAAAAATGTTTTCCTATCGTTCAAACACCCTCGTAATGTGTTCGATATGTCTGATTAGACATTATTCTAAATAACTATTGCAATCTGACTGTTTTGTGTTGTCTAGATGTTAAATTTTACACAGAAGTTATAGACTATAATATTTCACTAATAAAATTTTTCTACTAAAATATGAAATTTTTAACTGTCTTATAACGTCTAGTCTATTATTTAGTGTTATAAAGTATGTATGTGAAGAATTAATTCAATTTTTAATGAATTTTTTTCAGGTCCAACTGTTACGATTCTCATGCTATTGGCAAGTCTGAATAGTTGCACTAATCCATGGATATATCTATTTTTTAATCAAAACTTAATTCAATCCTTGAGTCAAGTATGTGGTTTTAACGTGAAGAAGAAGTCTATACGACAAATGACTGATGTAAATCATACAACTAATACTGACGACGAAAAACACTCCATACGCCAAATGGCTGATGTTAATCATACAGCTCGTATTGACGACGAAAAACATTCTCATCAGTCTGATTTATGAATATCGCATATAAATTTACATATCATTCAATATCATTATTCGTAACATTAATTTATATGTACAGCCTGATTTTAATTGTTCAATTATAATCGATACAATTAACAGATTTTGATTCATGTTTCCTTCGATAATCCCGTTTAAATAGATTTAAATAATATAAATTATTATATTTTACTGATTTTTCGATTATATAAAATGGTTTCTTTTCTTTCTTTATTGACTCTTTCGATGCTGTGGAGAGTAAGAGGGCCTTTTTAAATCATACTCAACGTGAGTGATCAGGCCCACAATGGGGACTGCCGGGTGGGCCATCCTGAGATTCGATCCCGGGTCCCCAGAGCGTTAGGCTGACTGTTTAACCGTCTGAAAAATGATTTATATCTATAGTATCTATATGTATCTTAATATCTTGAATAATTCTTAATATTTTAATCTTAACTGTAAATTAAAATTATATATTATTTTTTAATTTGTTAAAAAATATTAAAAATTTTAAAATTTATACACTGTACAGTTATGTAATATATGGCAATTTTAAAAATTCTCTTTAAAATTTTTTAAGTGTGATTAGTATTGTAGAATGAATAGAAGAATAAAATGCGTGAAATTCATTCTTGTCAAATTTAAATAATGAAAACAATAAAAAAAATCGATTTTAAATTTAATTCTGTTGCTAATTTCAATAATTTTTAGGCTACATAAAATTAACTACTTATAACATTTTTATTTTCCTGGAATATGCATAACTCAGTTAACTAACTGAAAATTTGTAGCAATATAAAAATTCTGTAAATTGTTTATTGAACACGAAGGATTTCGTTTTAAATTATTCTTTCTTTGTTAGTACAAACAACAATGAAACTATATATATAAAATACAGAAGATACAAAACGTCTTCACTTCCGCCCTTTCCAACCAACAGGAAAAAGTCTTCCTTCGCAGAGACGACCTTTTATTGTTGGCTACGACTGTACTACTGTGGCTACACGCCTGTTTTTCTTTTATTAATATTGTTATTATTATTATTAGTCCGTATAGTTTTAGTTTAATTTAAATTCTAGAACTTTCCTTCCTTCCGATTTCTTTGTTCCTTTGTCTCGGATTTCCAAGAACTCGCCTCACCCCTAACCCATCAGGGGGTAGCCTTAGAACAAAAGACGAAAANCCCCTTTGTATATTTATCTCATATTTAATCGCATTTAACCGACATTTTTAACTTTAGTTATTCAATAAATGCTTTGTTTATTCGTTAAACCTGTCTCCTGTCTTTGAAAGGACGCCTGCTGACTTGCTCACTTCCCTTGCCACTCGATAAAAAGCCATCCGAAACGACAGCGTGAGCGGTCCTTGCAGACTGTTGTGTGATACCGTGTATCACACATGTGTTAGCTGAATGAACTTTGATTTCGGTCCAAATAGTTTTTACTAAGCCATTTAGTTAAAACCCGTTTTGTCTAGTTAAAACTAGTTTTAACTGAAATTCATTTTTGACTAGCAGTAAATTCTAGTTTTAACAAAGGCATCCAGTAAAAACTAGTTTTAACTAGTTAAAACGGGTTTTAACTAAAATCGGGTTTTAACTGTAACATATATATTATTGTTAGCGCGAAATTAAACTCGTTTAATTGGTAAAACGTGTCTGTGTTTTCCTGTCCGCGCTATACATTTTCACACTACAATATGCAAAAAAGTTTAAAAAGATGATAAACCATAAAATTTTGTAAAAATTGTATATTTAATTATAAAATAGCAAAATTCCCGGTGGTTGGAAAAGGCGGAAGTGAAGACGTTTTGTATCTTCTGTATTTTCTATATATTGTAAATATATCGTCTGCTATTTTTAAATTAACAATGAAACTCTTTTATTTTAAACTCAGCTAACTTCAGCTAACTTTAAAACAACGTTGTTTTAAAGTTAGCTGAATTTGGGTTTACCTTGTCTAAATACTTTTAATTGGAAATAGAGAAGCAATTGAAAAAGTTATTCACAATTTGCTATTATCGTTTTAAAATTAACAAAAACTAAACGGATACAAAATTTTAATTTATTAAATTATTTTTTAAAATAATTTTTCTTGAATTATTTAAAAAATAGTCATATGATGATAATAAATATTCGGGAACGAATATGTTTGGTCATCATGAATCATAAATTTAAAAATATTAATTCGAAACGTCATTTCTAAAATATAAGATTCATTGAGTAAATATTTAAATTTAAGCAACATGATAATACAGTAATTATGTGTTTTACTAGCTGTTACCCGCGGCTTTACCCACGCGGATTTTGCAATTTGATAAAAATAACCCTTCCTCGGTACTTTACTAAGATTCTCAATCATTAGTTGTTACTAATTTGGTAAAATTACTGATTTTTGTTTGTTTCAAACTATGTACTGCTATTGCACCTAAATTCAAGTTTCCAATATTATGGGATTCCGAGATACGATAAATCCTAGTTCAATTTTTTTTCGAAACATATCTGAAAATTTCTAAAATATAAATATTTACTGAAAAATAGAGTTTCAGTTATCCCAGTACCACGTTTGTGGTACTGCCTTTCGGGGCTAAGACTTTTTAAGCCTTAATGCTCTCTCTCTCCCTCCCGCGGAGGAATTTCGAAAAATCTCTTCTTAGTGTGCATTTTCATGACGTACCCTAACTATTGACCAAATTTCACCTCTAGGTTCAGCGGCTTGCTCTTGACTGAGTAACTGATGAATCAATCAGTCACTCAGTCAGGACATGTAATCTATATATATAAAAATGAATGTATGTCTGTTGTCTGTCTGTCTGCATGTATGTCCTTCATGCATTACCATACCGTTTATTCGATTTCCATGAAACTTTGGGAAGTTGTTTAATTAATATACTCCCGCGAAGGTTTCTGGCATAGTACATTTATCCTACGATAAATGGCGCGAGTGTATACGAGCATTTCATCGTGAGTTCGATCGATTTCAAATTGTGAAGACCAATTCCCCCTACAAAAAATATCCCTATATATGCATTTGTGAACTGTTATTTACGATATTTTTAATAATTTTTGTTTAATCACTTTATTTCAACTATTTTTTGCTAATTACGTATTCGCTCGAACTTTGTTAAAACCTTAACTATATCTCGAACAACAACCGAAGTTGTAGAAGGAAATTCGCCTATTTTACCGATCTAGGGATCCCCTTTTCCAAATTTTAATATCGACTCGCAATAATTTAAAAAGACAAATTACAATAAAACGGTTTATTATCCAACTATCAGAAATTTCACAACATGCCAAGGAAGAGAGGAAGGAGCAATTAAATAATTAAAATTATAAAGGATTTAAAAATATATATAAAAATGGGGAATATCGCACTTCTGACAATCGCAGCGAGTGTGTGGGCTAAATTTGGAGAATCCGTGCTTCTCGCATGGAC